>NC_086103.1:107138091-107235315 GCF_963921235.1 Mobula hypostoma | reverse complement strand
CCTCCCCTCCCTGCGATACAGCACTCACCAATTATCAGTCTACCATCATCCCCTCCGTGCAATACAGCACTCACCAATTATCAGTCCACCATCCTCCCCTCCCTGCGATACAGAGCACACCAATTATCAGTCTACCATCCTCCCCTCCCTGTGATACAGCACTCACCAATTATCAGTCTACCATGCACCCCTCCCTGTGATACAGCGCACACCAATTATCAGTCTACCATCCTCCCCTCCCTGTGATACAGCACTCACCAATTATCAGTCTACCATCCTCCCCTCCCCACGATATAGCACTCACCAATTATCAGTCTACCATGCTCCCCTCCCTGTGATACAGCGCACACCAATTATCAGTCTACCATCCTCCCCTCCCTGTGATACAGCACTCACCAATTATCAGTCTACCATCCTTCCCTCCCTCCCTTCCTGTGATACAGCACTCACCAATTATCAGTCTACCATCCTCCCCTCACTGTGATACAGCACTCACCAATTATCAGTCTACCATCCTCCCCTCCCTGTGATACAGCACTCACCAATTATCAGTCTACCATCCTCCCCTCCCTGCGATACAGCACTCACCAATTATCAGTCTACCATCCTCCCCTCCCCACGATACAGCGCACACCAATTATCAGTCTACCATCCTCTCCTCCCTGTGATACAGCACTCAACAATTATCAGTCTGCCATCCTCCCCTCCCCACGATACAGTGCACACCACTTATCAATCTACCATCCTCCCCTCCCTGTGATACAGCACTCACCAATTATCAGTCTACCATCCTCCCCTCCCTGTGATACAGCACTCACCAATTATCAGTCTACCATCCTCCCCTCCCTGTGATACAGCACTCACCAATTATCAGTCTACCATCCTCCCCTCCCTGCGATACAGCACTCACCAATTATCAGTCTACCATCCTGCCCTCCCCACGAAACAGCACTCACCAATTATCAGTCTACCATATTCCCCTCCCCGTCATACAGCACTTACCAATTATCAGTCTATCATCCTCCCCTCCCCACGATACAGTTCTCATCAATTATCAGTCTACCATCCTCAACTCCCTGTGATACAGCACTCACCTATTATCAGTCTAGCATCCTCCCCTCCCCACGATACAGCACTCACCAATTATCAGTCTACCATCCTCCCCTCCCTGTGATACAGCACTCACCTATTATCAGTCTACCATCCTCCCCTCCGTGTAATACAGCACTCACCTATTATCAGTCTACCATCCTCCCCTCCGTGTAATACAGCACTCACCAATTATCAGCCCACCATCCTCCACTCCCCACGATACAGCAATCACCAATTATCCGTCTACCATCCTCCCCTCCCTGTGATACAGCACTCACCAATTATCAGTCTACCATCCTGCCCTCCCTGTGATACAGCACTCACCAATTATCAATCTAACATCCTCCCCTGCCTGTGATACAGCACTCACCAATTATCAGTCTACCATCCTCCCCTCCCTGTGATACAGCACTCACCAATTATCAGACTACAATCCTCCACTCCCCACGACACAGCGCACACCAATTATCAGTCTACCATCCTCCCCTCCCCACGATACAGCGCACACCAATTATCAGTTTACCATCCTCTCCTCCCTGTGATACAGCACTCACCAATTATCAGTCCACCATCCTCCCCTCCCTGTGATACAGCACTCACCAATTATCAGTCTACCATCCTACCCTCCCTGTGATACAGCACTCACCAATTATCAGTCTACCATCCTTCCCTCCCTGCCTCCCTGTGATACAGCACTCACCAATTATCAGTCTACCATCCTCCCCTCCCTGTGATACAGCACTCACCAATTATCCGTCCACCATCCTCCCCTCCCTGTGATACAGCACTCACCAATTATCAGTCTACCATCCTCCCCTCCCCACGATACAGCACTTACCAATTATCAGTCTACCATCTTCCCCTCCCTGTCATACAGCACTTACCAATTATCAGTCTACCATCCTCCCCTCCCCACGAAACAGCGCAGACCAATTATCAGTCTACCATCCTCCCCTCCCCACGATGCAGCGCACACCAATTATCAGTCTACCATCCTCCCCTCCCCACGATATAGCACTCACCAATTATCAGTCTACCATCCTACCCTCCCTGTGATACAGCACTCACCAATTATCAGTTTACCATCCTTCCCTCCCTCCCTGTGATACAGCACTCACCAATTATCAGTCTACCATCCTCCCCTCCCCACGATACAGTGCACACCACTTATCAATCTACCATCCTCCCCTCCCTGTGATACAGCACTCACCAATTATCAGTCTACCATCCTCCCCTCCCTGTGATACAGCGCTCACCAATTATCAGTCTACCATCCTCCCCTCCCTGTGATACAGCGCTCACCAATTATCAGTCTACCATCCTCCCCTCCCTGTGATACAGCACTCACCAATTATCAGTCTACCATCCTCCCCTCCCTGTGATACAGCACTCACCAATTATCAGTCTACCATCCTCCCCTCCCTGTGATACAGCGCTCACCAATTATCAGTCTACCATCCTCCCCTCCCTGTGATACAGCACTCACCAATTATCCGTCCACCATCCTCCCCTCCCTGTGATACAGCAGTCACCAATTATCAGTCTACCATCCTCCCCTCCCTGTGATACAGCACTCACCAATTATCAGTCTACCATCCTCCCCTCCCTGCGATACAGCACTCACCAATTATCAGTCTACCATCCTCCCCTCCCCACGATACAGCACTCGCCAATTATCAGTCCACCATTCTCCCCTCCCTGTGATACAGCACTCACCAATTATCAGTCTACCATCCTCCCCTCCCTGTGATACAGCGCACACCAATTATCAGTCTACCATCCTCCCCTCCCTGTGATACAGCACTCACCAATTATCCGTCCACCATCCTCCCCTCCCTGTGATACAGCGCACACCAATTATCAGTCTACCATCCTCCCCTCCCTGTGATACAGCACTCACCAATTATCAGTCTACCATCCTCCCCTCCCTGTGATACAGCACTCACCAATTATCAGTCCACCATCCTCCCCTCCCTGTGATACAGCACTCACCAATTATCAGTCTACCATCCTCCCCTCCCTGTGATACAGCACTCACCAATTATCAGTCTACCATCTTCCCCTCCCTGTCATACAGCACTTACCAATTATCAGTCTACCATCCTCCACTCCCCACGAAACAGCGCAGACCAATTATCAGTCTACCATCCTCCCCTCCCCACGATACAGCGCACACCAATTATCAGTCTACCATCCTCCCCTCCCCACGATATAGCACTCACCAATTATCAGTCTACCATCCTACCCTCCCTGTGATACAGCACTCACCAATTATCAGTTTACCATCCTTCCCTCCCTCCCTCCCTGTGATACAGCACTCACCAATTATCAGTCTACCATCCTCCCCTCCCCACGATACAGTGCACACCACTTATCAATCTACCATCCTCCCCTCCCTGTGATACAGCACTTACCAATTATCAGTCTACCATCCTCCCCTCCCTGTTATACAGCGCTCACCAATTATCAGTCTACCATCCTCCCCTCCCTGTGATACAGCGCTCACCAATTATCAGTCTACCATCCTCCCCTCCCTGTGATACAGCACTCACCAATTATCAGTCTACCATCCTCCCCTCCCTGTGATACAGCACTCACCAATTATCAGTCTACCATCCTCCCCTCCCTGTGATACAGCGCTCACCAATTATCAGTCTACCATCCTCCCCTCCCTGTGATACAGCACTCACCAATTATCCGTCCACCATCCTCCCCTCCCTGTGATACAGCAGTCACCAATTATCAGTCTACCATCCTCCCCTCCCTGTGATACAGCACTCACCAATTATCAGTCTACCATCCTCCCCTCCCTGCGATACAGCACTCACCTATTATCAGTCTACCATCCTCCCCTCCCCACGATACAGCACTCGCCAATTATCAGTCCACCATTCTCCCCTCCCTGTGATACAGCACTCACCAATTATCAGTCTACCATCCTCCCCTCCCTGTGATACAGCGCACACCAATTATCAGTCTACCATCCTCCCCTCCCTGTGATACAGCACTCACCAATTTTCCGTCCACCATCCTCCCCTCCCTGTGATACAGCGCACACCAATTATCAGTCTACCATCCTCCCCTCCCTGTGATACAGCACTCACCAATTATCAGTCTACCATCCTCCCCTCCCTGTGATACAGCGCACACCAATTATCAGTCCACCATCCTCCCCTCCCTGTGATACAGCACTCACCAATTATCAGTCTACCATCCTCCCCTCCCTGTGATACAGCGCACACCAATTATCAGTCTACCATCCTCCCCTCCCTGTGATACAGCACTCACCAATTATCCGTCCACCATCCTCCCCTCCCTGTGATACAGCACTCACCAATTATCAGTCTACCATCCTCCCCTCCCTGTGATACAGCGCACACCAATTATCAGTCTACCATCCTCCCCTCCCTGTGATACAGCACTCACCAATTTTCCGTTCACCATCCTCCCCTCCCTGTGATACAGCGCACACCAATTATCAGTCTACCATCCTCCCCTCCCTGTGATACAGCACTCACCAATTATCAGTCTACCATCCTCCCCTCCCTGTGATACAGCACTCACAAATTATTCGTCCACCATCCTCCCCTCCCTGTGATACAGCACTCACCAATTATCAGTCTACCATCCTCCCCTCCGTGTGATACAGCCCTCACCAATTATCAGTCTACCATCCTCCCCTCCCTCTGATACAGCACTCACCAATTATCAGTCCACCATCCTCCCCTCCCCACGATACAGTTCTCACCAATTATCAGTCTACCATCCTCAACTCCCTGTGATACAGCACTCACCAATTATCAGTCTACCATCCTCCCCTCCCCACGATACAGCACTCACCAATTATCAGTCCACCATCCTCCCCTCCCTGTGATACAGCACTCACCTATTATCAGTCTACCATCCTCCCCTCCCTGTGATACAGCACTCACCAATTATCAGTCCACCATCCTCCACTCCCCACGATACAGCACTCACCAATTATCAGTCCAACATCTTCCCCTCCCCACGATACAGCACTCATCAATTATCAGTCCACCATCCTCCCCTCCCCACGATACAGCACTCACCAGTTATGTCTACCATCCTCCCCTCCCTGTGTTACAGCACTCACCAATTATCAGTCTACCATCCTCCCCTCCCTGTAATACAGCACTCACCAATTATCAGTCTACCATCCTCCCCTCCCCACGATACAGCACTCACCAATTATCAGTCTACCATCCTCCCCTCCCTGTGATACAGCGCACACCAATTATCAGTCCACCATCCTCCCCTCCCTGTGATACAGCACTCACCAATTATCAGTCTACCATCCTCCCCTCCCTGTGATACAGCGCACACCAATTATCAGTCTACCATCCTCCCCTCCCTGTGATACAGCACTCACCAATTTTCCGTCCACCATCCTCCCCTCCCTGTGATACAGCACTCACCAATTATCAGTCTACCATCCTCCCCTCCCTGTGATACAGCACACACCAATTATCAGTCTACCATCCTCCCCTCCCTGTGATACAGCACTCACCAATTTTCCGTTCACCATCCTCCCCTCCCTGTGATACAGCGCACACCAATTATCAGTCTACCATCCTCCCCTCCCTGTGATACAGCACTCACCAATTATCAGTCTACCATCCTCCCCTCCCTGTGATACAGCACTCACCAATTATCCGTCCACCATCCTCCCCTCCCTGTGATACAGCACTCACCAATTATCAGTCTACCATCCTCCCCTCCCTGTGATACAGCACTCACCAATTATCAGTCTACCATCCTCCCCTCCCTGTGATACAGCACTCACCAATTATCAGTCCACCATCCTCCCCTCCCCACGATACAGTTCTCACCAATTATCAGTCTACCATCCTCAACTCCCTGTGATACAGCACTCACCTATTATCAGTCTACCATCCTCCCCTCCCCACGATACAGCACTCGCCAATTATCAGTCCACCATTCTCCCCTTCCTGTGATACAGCACTCACCTATTATCAGTCTACCATCCTCCCCTCCCTGTGATACAGCACTCACCAATTTTCAGTCCACCATCCTCCACTCCCCACGATACAGCACTCACCAATTATCAGTCTAACATCTTCCCCTCCCCACGATACAGCACTCATCAATTATCAGTCCACCATCCTCCCCTCCCCACGATACAGCACTCACCAATTATGTCTACCATCCTCCCCTCCCTGTGTTACAGCACTCACCAATTATCAGTCTAGCATCCTCCCCTACCTGTAATACAGCACTCACCAATTATCAGTCTACCATCCTCCCCTCCCCACGATACAGCACTCACCAATTATCAGTCTACCATCCTCCCCTCCCTGTGATACAGCACTCACCTATTATCAGTCTACCATCCTCCCCTCCGTGTAATACAGCACTCACCTATTATCAGTCTACCATCTTCCCCTCCACACGATACAGCACTCGTCAATTATCAGTCCACCATCCTCCCCTCCCCACGATACAGCACTCACCAATTATGTCTACCATCCTCCCCTCCCTGTGTTACAGCACTCACCAATTATCAGTCCACCATCCTCCCCTCCCCACGATACAGCACTCACCAATTATCAGTCTACCATCCTCCCCTCCCTGTGATACAGCACTCACCAATTATCAGTCTACCATCCTCCCCTCCCCACGATACAGTGCACACCACTTATCAGTCCACCATACTCCCCTCCCTGTGATACAGCACTCACCAATTATCAGTCTACCATCCTCCCCTCCCTGTGATACAGCGCACACCAATTATCAGTCTACCATCCTCCCCTCCCTGTGATACAGCACTCACCAATTATCCGTCCACCATCCTCCCCTCCCTGTGATACAGCACTCACCAATTATCAGTCTACCATCCTTCCCTCCCTGCCTCCCTGTGATACAGCACTCACCAATTATCAGTCTACCATCCTCCCCTCCCTGTGATACAGCACTCACCAATTATCCGTCCACCATCCTCCCCTCCCTGTGATACAGCACTCACCAATTATCAGTCTACCATCCTCCCCTCCCCACGATACAGCACTTACCAATTATCAGTCTACCATCTTCCCCTCCCTGTCATACAGCACTTACCAATTATCAGTCTACCATCCTCCCCTCCCCACGAAACAGCGCAGACCAATTATCAGTCTACCATCCTCCCCTCCCCACGATACAGCGCACACCAATTATCAGTCTACCATCCTCCCCTCCCCACGATATAGCACTCACCAATTATCAGTCTACCATCCTACCCTCCCTGTGATACAGCACTCACCAATTATCAGTTTACCATCCTTCCCTCCCTCCCTCCCTGTGATACAGCACTCACCAATTATCAGTCTACCATCCTCCCCTCCCCACGATACAGTGCACACCACTTATCAATCTACCATCCTCCCCTCCCTGTGATACAGCACTTACCAATTATCAGTCTACCATCCTCCCCTCCCTGTTATACAGCGCTCAGCAATTATCAGTCTACCATCCTCCCCTCCCTGTGATACAGCGCTCACCAATTATCAGTCTACCATCCTCCCCTCCCTGTGATACAGCACTCACCAATTATCAGTCTACCATCCTCCCCTCCCTGTGATACAGCACTCACCAATTATCAGTCTACCATCCTCCCCTCCCTGTGATACAGCGCTCACCAATTATCAGTCTACCATCCTCCCCTCCCTGTGATACAGCACTCACCAATTATCCGTCCACCATCCTCCCCTCCCTGTGATACAGCAGTCACCAATTATCAGTCTACCATCCTCCCCTCCCTGTGATACAGCACTCACCAATTATCAGTCTACCATCCTCCCCTCCCTGCGATACAGCACTCACCAATTATCAGTCCACCATCCTCCCCTCCCCACGATACAGCACTCACCTATTATCAGTCTACCATCCTCCCCTCCCCACGATACAGCACTCGCCAATTATCAGTCCACCATTCTCCCCTCCCTGTGATACAGCACTCACCAATTATCAGTCTACCATCCTCCCCTCCCTGTGATACAGCGCACACCAATTATCAGTCTACCATCCTCCCCTCCCTGTGATACAGCACTCACCAATTTTCCGTCCACCATCCTCCCCTCCCTGTGATACAGCGCACACCAATTATCAGTCTACCATCCTCCCCTCCCTGTGATACAGCACTCACCAATTATCAGTCTACCATCCTCCCCTCCCTGTGATACAGCACTCACCAATTATCAGTCCACCATCCTCCCCTCCCTGTGATACAGCACTCACCAATTATCAGTGTACCATCCTCCCCTCCATGTGATACAGCGCACACCAATTATCAGTCTACCATCTTCCCCTCCCTGTCATACAGCACTTACCAATTATCAGTCTACCATCCTCCACTCCCCACGAAACAGCGCAGACCAATTATCAGTCTACCATCCTCCCCTCCCCACGATACAGCGCACACCAATTATCAGTCTACCATCCTCCCCTCCCCACGATATAGCACTCACCAATTATCAGTCTACCATCCTACCCTCCCTGTGATACAGCACTCACCAATTATCAGTTTACCATCCTTCCCTCCCTCCCTCCCTGTGATACAGCACTCACCAATTATCAGTCTACCATCCTCCCCTCCCCACGATACAGTGCACACCACTTATCAATCTACCATCCTCCCCTCCCTGTGATACAGCACTTACCAATTATCAGTCTACCATCCTCCCCTCCCTGTTATACAGCGCTCACCAATTATCAGTCTACCATCCTCCCCTCCCTGTGATACAGCGCTCACCAATTATCAGTCTACCATCCTCCCCTCCCTGTGATACAGCGCTCACCAATTATCAGTCTACCATCCTCCCCTCCCTGTGATACAGCACTCACCAATTATCAGTCTACCATCCTCCCCTCCCTGTGATACAGCGCTCACCAATTATCAGTCTACCATCCTCCCCTCCCTGTGATACAGCACTCACCAATTATCCGTCCACCATCCTCCCCTCCCTGTGATACAGCAGTCACCAATTATCAGTCTACCATCCTCCCCTCCCTGTGATACAGCACTCACCAATTATCAGTCTACCATCCTCCCCTCCCCACGATACAGCACTCGCCAATTATCAGTCCACCATTCTCCCCTCCCTGTGATACAGCACTCACCAATTATCAGTCTACCATCCTCCCCTCCCTGTGATACAGCGCACACCAATTATCAGTCTACCATCCTCCCCTCCCTGTGATACAGCACTCACCAATTTTCCGTCCACCATCCTCCCCTCCCTGTGATACAGCGCACACCAATTATCAGTCTACCATCCTCCCCCCCTGTGATACAGCACTCACCAATTATCAGTCTACCATCCTCCCCTCCCTGTGATACAGCGCACACCAATTATCAGTCCACCATCCTCCCCTCCCTGTGATACAGCACTCACCAATTATCAGTCTACCATCCTCCCCTCCCTGTGATACAGCGCACACCAATTATCAGTCTACCATCCTCCCCTCCCTGTGATACAGCACTCACCAATTTTCCGTCCACCATCCTCCCCTCCCTGTGATACAGCACTCACCAATTATCAGTCTACCATCCTCCCCTCCCTGTGATACAGTGCACACCAATTATCAGTCTACCATCCTCCCCTCCCTGTGATACAGCACTCACCAATTTTCCGTTCACCATCCTCCCCTCCCTGTGATACAGCGCACACCAATTATCAGTCTACCATCTTCCCCTCCCTGTGATACAGCACTCACCAATTATCAGTCTACCATCCTCCCCTCCCTGTGATACAGCACTCACCAATTATCAGTCTACCATCCTCCCCTCCCTGTGATACAGCACTCACAAATTATTCGTCCACCATCCTCCCCTCCCTGTGATACAGCACTCACCAAATATCAGTCTACCATCCTCCCCTCCCTGTGATACAGCACTCACCAATTATCAGTCTACCATCCTCCCCTCCCTGCGATACAGCACTCACCAATTATCAGTCCACCATCCTCCCCTCCCCACGATACAGTTCTCACCAATTATCAGTCTACCATCCTCAACTCCCTGTGATACAGCACTCACCTATTATCAGTCTACCATCCTCCCCTCCCCACGATACAGCACTCGCCAATTATCAGTCCACCATTCTCCCCTTCCTGTGATACAGCACTCACCTATTATCAGTCTACCATCCTCCCCTCCCTGTGATACAGCACTCACCAATTATCAGTCCACCATCCTCCACTCCCCACGATACAGCACTCACCAATTATCAGTCTAACATCTTCCCCTCCCCACGATACAGCACTCACCAATTATCAGTCTACCATCCTCCCCTCCCCACGATACAGCACTCACCAATTATCAGTCCACCATCCTCCCCTCCCCACGATACAGCACTCACCAATTATGTCTACCATCCTCCCCTCCCTGTGTTACAGCACTCACCAATTATCAGACTAGCATCCTCCCCTACCTGTAATACAGCACTCACCAATTATCAGTCTACCGTCCTCCCCTCCCCACGATACAGCACTCACCAATTATCAGTCTACCATCTTCCCCTCCCTGTGATACAGCACTCACCTATTATCAGTCTACCATCCTCCCCTCCGTGTAATACAGCACTCACCTATTATCAGTCTACCATCTTCCCCTCCACACGATACAGCACTCGTCAATTATCAGTCCACCATCCTCCCCTCCCCACGATACAGCACTCACCAATTATGTCTACCATCCTCCCCTCCCAGTGTTACAGCACTCACCAATTATCAGTCCACCATCCTCCCCTCCCCACGATACAGCACTCACCAATTATCAGTCTACCATCCTCCCCTCCCTGTGATACAGCACTCACCAATTATCAGTCTACCATCCTCCCCTCCCCACGATACAGTGCACACCACTTATCAGTCCACCATACTCCCCTCCCTGTGATACAGCACTCACCAATTATCAGTCTACCATCCTCCCCTCCCTGTGATACAGCGCACACCAATTATCAGTCTACCATCCTCCCCTCGCTGTGATACAGCACTCACCAATTTTCCGTCCACCATCCTCCCCTCCCTGTGATACAGCACTCACCAATTATCAGTCTACCATCCTCCTCTCCCTGTGATACAGCACTCTCCAATTATCAGTCTACCATCCTCCCCTCCCTGTGATACAGCGCGCACCAATTATCAGTCTACCATCCTCCCCCCCTGTGATACAGCACTCACCAATTATCAGTCTACCATCCTCCCCTCCCCACGATATAGCACTCACCAATTATCAGTCTACCATCCTACCCTCCCTGTGATACAGCACTCACCAATTATCAGTCTACCATCCTTCCCTCCCTCCCTCACTGTGATACAGCACTCACCAATTATCAGTCTACCATCCTCCCCTCCCTGTGATACAGCACTCACCAATTATCAGTCTACCATCCTCCCCTCCCTGTGATACAGCACTCACAAATTATTCGTCCACCATCCTCCCCTCCCTGTGATACAGCACTCACCAATTATCAGTCTACCATCCTCCCCTGCCTGTGATACAGCACTCACCAATTATCAGTCTACCATCCTCCCCTCCCTGCGATGCAGCACTCACCAATTATCAGTCCACCATCCTCCCCTCCCCACGATACAGCACTCACCAATTATCAGTCTACCATCCTCCCCTGCCTGTGATACAGCACTCACCTACTATCAGTCTACCATCCTCCCCTCCCCACGATACTGCACTCACCAATTATCAGTCTACCATCGTCCCCTCCCTGTGATACAGCACTCACCAATTTTCCGTCCACCATCCTCCCCTCCCTGTGATACAGCACTCACCAATTATCAGTCTACCATCCTCCCCTCCCTGTGATACAGCACTCACCAATTATCAGTCTACCATCCTCCCCTCCCCACGATACAGCACTCACCAATTATCAGTCTACCATCTTCCCCTCCCTGTCATACAGAACTTACCAATTATCAGTCTACCATCTCCCCTCCCCACGATACAGTTCTCACCAATTATCAGTCTACATTCCTCAACTCCCAGTGATACAGCACTCACCTATTATCAGTCTACCATCCTCCTCTCCCCACGATACAGCACTCGCCAATTATCAGTCCACCATTCTCCCCTCCCTGTGATACAGCAGTCACCTATTATCAGTCTACCATCCTCCCCTCCCTGTGATGCAGCACTCACCAATTATCAGTCTACCATCTTCCCCTCCGCACAATACAGCACTCACCAATTATCAGTCTACCATCCTCTCCTCCCCACGATACAGCACTCACCAATTATCAGTCTACCATCCTCCCCTCCCTGTGATACAGCACTCACCAATTATCAGTCTACCATCCTCCCCTCCCTGTGATACAGCACTCACCAATTATCAGTCTACCATCCTCCCCTCCCCACGATACAGCACTCACCAATTATCAGTCTACCATCCTCCCCTCCCCACGATACAGCACTCACCAATTATCAGTCTACCATCTTCCCCTCCCCACGATACAGCACTCACCAATTATCAGTCCACCATCCTCCCCTCCCCACGATACAGCACTCACCAATTATCAGTCTACCATCCTCCCCTCCCCACGATACAGCACTCACCAATTATCAGTCCACCATCCTCCCCTCCCCACGATACAGCACTCACCAATTATCAGTCTACCATCCTACCCTCCCTGTGTTACAGCACTCACCAATTATCAGTCTACCATCCTCCCCTCCCTGTAATACAGCACTCACCAATTATCAGTCTACCGTCCTCCCCTCCCCACGATACAGCACTCACCAATTATCAGTCTACCATCCTCCCCTCCCTGTGATACAGCACTCACCAATTATCAGTCTACCATCCTCCCCACGTGCGATACAGCACTTACCAATTATCAGTCTACCATCCTCCCCTCCCTGTAATACAGCACTTACCAATTATTTGTCTACCATCCTCCCCACGTGCGATACAGCACTTACCAATTATCAGTCTACCATCCTCCCCTCCCTGTAAGACAGCACTTACCAATTATTTGTCTACCATCCTCCCCACGTGCGATACAGCACTTACCAATTATCATTCTACCATCGTCCCCTCCCCACGATACAGCACTCACCAATTATCAGTCTACCATCCTCCCCTCCCTGTGATACAGCACTCACCAATTATCAGTCTACCATCCTCCCATCCCCACGATACAGCACTCACCAATTATCAGTCTACCATCCTCCCCTCCCCACGATACAGCACTCACCAATTATCAGTCTACCATCTTCCCCTCCCCATGATACAGCACTCACCAATTATCAGTCCACCATCCTCCCCTCCCCACGATACAGCACTCACCAATTATCAGTCTACCATCTTCCCCTCCCCACGATACAGCACTCACCAATTATCAGTCTACCATCCTCCCCTCCCTGTGTTACAGCAGTCACCAATTATCAGTCTACCATCCTCCCTTCCCCACGATACAGCGCACACCAATTATCAGTCTACCATCCTCACCTCCCCACGACACAGCGCACACCAATTATGAGTCTAACATCTTCCCCTCCCCACGATACAGCACTCACCAATTATCAGTCCACCATTCTCCCCTCCCCACGATACCGCACTCACCAATTACGTCTACCATCCTCCCCTCCCTGTGTTACAGCACTCACCAATTATCAGTCTACCATCCTCCCCTCCCTGTGATACAGCACTCACCAATTATCAGTCTACCATCCTCCCCTCCCCACGATATAGCACTCACCAATTATCAGTCTACCATCGTCCCCTCCCTGTGATACAGCACTCACCAATTTTCCGTCTACCATCCTCCCCTCCCTGTGTTACAGCACTCACCAATTATCAGTCCACCATCCTCCCCTCCCCACGATACAGCACTCACCAATTATCAGTCTACCATCCTCCCCTCCCTGTGATACAGCACTCACCAATTATCAGTCTACCATCCTCCCCTCCCCACGATACAGTGCACACCACTTATCAGTCCACCATACTCCCCTCACTGTGATACAGCACTCACCAATTATCAGTCTACCATCCTCCCCTCCCTGTGATACAGCGCACACCAATTATCAGTCTACCATCCTCCCCTCGCTGTGATACAGCACTCACCAATTATCCGTCCACCATCCTCCCCTCCCTGTGATACAGCACTCACCAATTATCAGTCTACCATCCTCCCCTCCCTGTGATACAGCACTCTCCAATTATCAGTCTACCATCCTCCCCTCCCTGTGATACAGCACGCACCAATTATCAGTCTACCATCCTCCCCTCCCTGTGATACAGCACTCACCAATTATCAGTCTACCATCCTCCCCTCCCCACGATATAGCACTCACCAATTATCAGTCTACCATCCTACCCTCCCTGTGATACAGCACTCACCAATTATCAGTCTACCAGCCTTCCCTCCCTCCCTCACTGTGATACAGCACTCACCAATTATCAGTCTACCATCCTCCCCTCCCTGTGATACAGCACTCACAAATTATTCGTCCACCATCCTCCCCTCCCTGTGATACAGCACTCACCAATTATCAGTCTACCATCCTCCCCTGCCTGTGATACAGCACTCACCAATTATCAGTCTACCATCCTCCCCTCCCTGCGATGCAGCACTCACCAATTATCAGTCCACCATCCTCCCCTCCCCACGATACAGCACTCACCAATTATCAGTCTACCATCCTCCCCTGCCTGTGATACAGCACTCACCTATTATCAGTCTACCATCCTCCCCTCCCCACGATACAGCACTCACCAATTATCAGTCTACCATCCTCCCCTCCCTGTGATACAGCACTAACCAATTATCAGTCTACCATCCTCCCTTCCCCACGATACAGCGCACACCAATTATCAGTCTACCATCCTCACCTCCCCACGACACAGCGCACACCAATTATCAGTCTAACATCTTCCCCTCCCCACGATACTGCACTCACCAATTATGAGTCCACCATTCTCCCCTCCCCACGATACAGCACTCACCAATTTTGTCTACCATCCTCCCCTCCCTGTGTTACAGCACTCACCAATTGTCAGTCTTCCATCCTCCCCTCCCTGTGATACAGCACTCACCAATTATCAGTCTACCATCCTCCCCTCCCCACGATGTAGCACTCACCAATTATCAGTCTACCATCGTCCCCTCCCTGTGATACAGCACTCACCAATTTTCCGTCCACCATCCTCCCCTCCCTGTGATACAGCACTCACCAATTATCAGTCTACCATCCTCCCCTCCCTGTGATACAGCACTCACCAATTATCAGTCTACCATCCTCCCCTCCCCACGATACAGCACTCACCAATTATCAGTCTACCATCTTCCCCTCCCTGTCATACAGCACTTACCAATTATCAGTCTACCATCTCCCCTCCCCACGATACAGTTCTCACCAATTATCAGTCTACATTCCTCAACTCCCAGTGATACAGCACTCACCTATTATCAGTCTACCATCCTCCTCACCCCACGTTACAGCACTCGCCAATTATCAGTCCACCATTCTCCCCTCCCTGTGATACAGCAGTCACCTTTTATCAGTCTACCATCCTCCCCTCCCTGTGATGCAGCACTCACCAATTATCAGTCTACCATCTTCCCCTCCGCACAATACAGCACTCACCAATTATCAGTCTACCATCCTCTCCTCCCCACGATACAGCACTCACCATTTATCAGTCTACCATCCTCCCCTCCCTGTGATACAGCACTCACCTATTATCAGTCTACCATCCTCCCCTCCCTGTGATACAGCACTCACCAATTATCAGTCTACCATCCTCCCCTCCCCACGATACAGCACTCACCAATTATCAGACTACCATCCTCCCCTCCCCACGATACAGCACTCACCAATTATCAGTCTACCATCTTCCTCTCCCCACGATACAGCACTCACCAATTATCAGTCCACCATCCTCCCCTCCCCACGATACAGCACTCACCAATTATCAGTCTACCATCCTCCCCTCCCCACGATACAGCACTCACCAATTATCAGTCCACCATCCTCCCCTCCCCACGATACAGCACTCACCAATTATGTCTACCATCCTCCCCTCCCTGTGTTACAGCACTCACCAATTATCAGTCTGCCATCCTCCCCTCCCTGTAATATAGCACTCACCAATTATCAGTCTACCGTCCTCCCCTCCCCACGATACAGCACTCACCAATTATCAGTCTACCATCCTCCCCTGCCTGTGATGCAGCACTCACCAATTATCAGTCTACCATCCTCCCCACGTGCGATACAGCACTTACCAATTATCAGTCTACCATCCTCCCCTCCCTGTAATACAGCACTTACCAATTATTTGTCTACCATCCTCCCCACGTGCGATACAGCACTTACCAATTATCAGTCTACCATCCTCCCCTCCCCACGATACAGCACTCACTTATTATCAGTCTACCATCCTCCCCTCCCTGTGATACAGCACTCACCAATTATCAGTCTACCATCCTCCCCTCCCCACGATACAGCACTCACCAATTATCAGTCTACCATCCTCCCCTCCCCACGATACAGCACTCACCAATTATCAGTCTACCATCTTCCCCTTCCCATGATACAGCACTCACCAATTATCAGTCCACCATCCTCCCCTCCCCACGATACAGCACTCACCAATTATCATTCTACCATCTTCCCCTCCCCACGATACAGCACTCACCAATTATGTCTACCATCCTCCCCTCCCTGTGTTACAGCAGTCACCAATTATCAGTCTACCATCCTCCCTTCCCCACGATACAGCGCACACCAATTATCAGTCTACCATCCTCACCTCCCCACGACACAGCGCACACCAATTATCAGTCTAACATCTTCCCCTCCCCACGATACAGCACTCACCAATTATCAGTCCACCATTCTCCCCTCCCCACGACACCGCACTCACCAATTACGTCTACCATCCTCCCCACCCTGTGTTACAGCACTCACCAATTATCAGTCTACCATCCTCCCCTCCCTGTGATACAGCACTCACCAATTATCAGTCTACCATCCTCCCCTCCCCACGATATAGCACTCACCAATTATCAGTCTACCATCGTCCCCTCCCTGTGATACAGCACTCACCAATTTTCCGTCCACCATCCTCCCCTCCCTGTGATACAGCACTCACCAATTATCAGTCTACCATCTTCCCCTCCCTGTCATACAGCACTTACCAATTATCAGTCTACCATCCTCCCCTCCCCACGATACAGTTCTCACCAATTATCAGTCTACCATCCTCAACTCCCAGTGATACAGCACTCACCTATTATCAGTCTACCATCCTCCTCTCCCCACGATACAGCACTCGCCAATTATCAGTCCACCATTCTCCCCTCCCTGTGATACAGCAGTCACCTATTATCAGTCTACCATCCTCCCCTCCCCACGATACAGAACTCACCAATTTTCAGTCTACCATCATCCCCTCCCCACGATACAGCACTCACCAATTATCAGTCTACCATCTTCCCCTCCCCACGATACAGCACTCACCAATTATCAGTCCACCATCCTCCCCTCCCCACGATACAGCACTCACCAATTATCAGTCTACCATCTTCCCCTCCCCACGATACAGCACTCACCAATTATCAGTCCACCATCCTCCCCTCCCCACGATACAGCACTCACCAATTATGTCTACCATCCTCCCCTCCCTGTGTTACAGCACTCACCAATTATCAGTCTGCCATCCTCCCCTCCCTGTTATATAGCACTCACCAATTATCAGTCTACCGTCCTCCCCTCCCCACGATACAGCACTCACCAATTATCAGTCTACCATCCTCCCCTGCCTGTGATACAGCACTCACCAATTATCAGTCTACCATCCTCCCCTCCCTGTAATACAGCACTTACCAATTATTTGTCTACCATCCTCCCCACGTGCGATACAGCACTTACCAATTATCAGTCTACCATCCTCCCCTCCCTGTAACACAGCACTTACCAATTATTTGTCTACCATCCTCCCCACGTGCGATACAGCACTTACCAATTATCAGTCTACCATCCTCCCCTCCCCACGATACAGCACTCACCAATTATCAGTCTACCATCCTCCCCTCCCTGTGATACAGCACTCACCAATTATCAGTCTACCATCCTCCCCTCCCCACGATACAGCACTCACCAATTATCAGTCCACCATCCTCCCCTCCCCACGATACAGCACTCACCAATTATCAGTCTACCATCCTCCCCTCCCCACGATACAGCACTCACCAATTATCAGTCCACCATCCTCCCCTCCCCACGATACAGCACTCACCAATTATGTCTACCATCCTCCCCTCCCTGTGTTACAGCACTCACCAATTATCAGTCTGCCATCCTCCCCTCCCTTTAATATAGCACTCACCAATTATCAGTCTACCGTCCTCCCCTCCCCACGATACAGCACTCACCAATTATCAGTCTACCATCCTCCCCTGCCTGTGATGCAGCACTCACCAATTATCAGTCTACCATCCTCCCCACGTGCGATACAGCACTTACCAATTATCAGTCTACCATCCTCCCCTCCCTGTAATACAGCACTTACCAATTATTTGTCTACCATCCTCCCCACGTGCGATACAGCACTTACCAATTATCAGTCTACCATCCTCCCCTCCCCACGATACAGCACTCACTTATTATCAGTCTACCATCCTCCCCTCCCTGTGATACAGCACTCACCAATTATCAGTCTACCATCCTCCCCTCCCCACGATACAGCACTCACCAATTATCAGTCTACCATCCTCCCCTCCCCACGATACAGCACTCACCAATTATCAGTCTACCATCTTCCCCTTCCCATGATACAGCACTCACCAATTATCAGTCCACCATCCTCCCCTCCCCACGATACAGCACTCACCAATTATCATTCTACCATCTTCCCCTCCCCACGATACAGCACTCACCAATTATGTCTACCATCCTCCCCTCCCTGTGTTACAGCAGTCACCAATTATCAGTCTACCATCCTCCCTTCCCCACGATACAGCGCACACCAATTATCAGTCTACCATCCTCACCTCCCCACGACACAGCGCACACCAATTATCAGTCTAACATCTTCCCCTCCCCACGATACAGCACTCACCAATTATCAGTCCACCATTCTCCCCTCCCCACGATACCGCACTCACCAATTATCAGTCTACCATCCTCCCCTCCCTGTGTTACAGCACTCACCAATTATCAGTCTACCATCCTCCCCTCCCTGTGATACAGCACTCACCAATTATCAGTCTACCATCCTCCCCTCCCCACGATATAGCACTCACCAATTATCAGTCTACCATCGTCCCCTCCCTGTGATACAGCACTCACCAATTTTCCGTCCACCATCCTCCCCTCCCTGTGATACAGCACTCGCCAATTATCAGTCCACCATTCTCCCCTCCCTGTGATACAGCAGTCACCTATTATCAGTCTACCATCCTCCCCTCCCCACGATACAGCACTCACCAATTTTCAGTCTACCATCATCCCCTCCCCACGATACAGCACTCACCAATTATCAGTCTACCATCTTCCCCTCCCCACGATACAGCACTCACCAATTATCAGTCCACCATCCTCCCCTCCCCACGATACAGCACTCACCAATTATCAGTCTACCATCTTCCCCTCCCCACGATACAGCACTCACCAATTATCAGTCCACCATCCTCCCCTCCCCACGATACAGCCCTCACCAATTATGTCTACCATCCTCCCCTCCCTATGTTACAGCACTCAGCAATTATCAGTCTGCCATCCTCCCCTCCCTGTTATATAGCACTCACCAATTATCAGTCTACCGTCCTCCCCTCCCCACGATACAGCACTCACCAATTATCAGTCTACCATCCTCCCCTGCCTGTGATACAGCACTCACCAATTATCAGTCTACCATCCTCCCCTCCCTGTAATACAGCACTTACCAATTATTTGTCTACCATCCTCCCCACGTGCGATACAGCACTTACCAATTATCAGTCTACCATCCTCCCCTCCCTGTAACACAGCACTTACCAATTATTTGTCTACCATCCTCCCCACGTGCGATACAGCACTTACCAATTATCAGTCTACCATCCTCCCCTCCCCACGATACAGCACTCACCAATTATCAGTCTACCATCCTCCCCTCCCTGTGATACAGCACTCACCAATTATCAGTCTACCATCCTCCCCTCCCCACGATACAGCACTCACCAATTATCAGTCCACCATCCTCCCCTCCCCACGATACAGCACTCACCAATTATCAGTCTACCATCCTCCCCTCCCCACGATACAGCACTCACCAATTATCAGTCCACCATCCTCCCCTCCCCACGATACAGCACTCACCAATTATGTCTACCATCCTCCCCTCCCTGTGTTACAGCACTCACCAATTATCAGTCTGCCATCCTCCCCTCCCTGTAATATAGCACTCACCAATTATCAGTCTACCGTCCTCCCCTCCCCACGATACAGCACTCACCAATTATCAGTCTACCATCCTCCCCTGCCTGTGATGCAGCACTCACCAATTATCAGTCTACCATCCTCCCCACGTGCGATACAGCACTTACCAATTATCAGTCTACCATCCTCCCCTCCCTGTAATACAGCACTTACCAATTATCAGTCTACCATCCTCCCCTCCCCACGATACAGCACTCACTTATTATCAGTCTACCATCCTCCCCTCCCTGTGATACAGCACTCACCAATTATCAGTCTACCATCCTCCCCTCCCCACGATACAGCACTCACCAATTATCAGTCTACCATCTTCCCCTCCCCACGATACAGCACTCACCAATTATCAGTCTACCATCTTCCCCTTCCCATGATACAGCACTCACCAATTATCAGTCTACCATCCTCCCCTCCCCACGATACAGCACTCACCAATTATCATTCTACCATCTTCCCCTCCCCACGATACAGCACTCACCAATTATGTCTACCATCCTCCCCTCCCTGTGTTACAGCAGTCACCAATTATCAGTCTACCATCCTCCCTTCCCCACGATACAGCGCACACCAATTATCAGTCTACCATCCTCACCTCCCCACGACACAGCGCACACCAATTATCAGTCTAACATCTTCCCCTCCCCACGATACAGCACTCACCAATTATCAGTCCACCATTCTCCCCTCCCCACGATACCGCACTCACCAATTACGTCTACCATCCTCCCCTCCCTGTGTTACAGCACTCACCAATTATCAGTCTACCATCCTCCCCTCCCTGTGATACAGCACTCACCAATTATCAGTCTACCATCCTCCCCTCCCCACGATATAGCACTCACCAGTTATCAGTCTACCATCGTCCCCTCCCTGTGATACAGCACTCACCAATTTTCCGTCCACCATCCTCCCCTCCCTGTGATACAGCACTCACCAATTATCAGTCTACCATCCTCCCCTCCCTGTGATACAGCACTCACCAATTATCAGTCTACCATCCTCCCCTCCCCACGATACAGCACTCACCAATTATCAGTCTACCATCTTCCCCTCCCTGTCATACAGCACTTACCAATTATCAGTCTACCATCTCCCCTCCCCACGATACAGTTCTCACCAATTATCAGTCTACCATCCTCAACTCCCAGTGATACAGCACTCACCTATTATCAGTCTACCATCCTCCTCTCCCCACGATACAGCACTCGCCAATTATCAGTCCACCATTCTCCCCTCCCTGTGATACAGCAGTCACCTATTATCAGTCTACCATCCTCCCCTCCCCACGATACAGCACTCACCAATTTTCAGTCTACCATCATCCCCTCCCCACGATACAGCACTCACCAATTATCAGTCTACCATCTTCCCCTCCCCACGATACAGCACTCACCAATTATCAGTCCACCATCCTCCCCTCCCCACGATACAGCACTCACCAATTATCAGTCTACCATCTTCCCCTCCCCACGATACAGCACTCACCAATTATCAGTCCACCATCCTCCCCTCCCCACGATACAGCACTCACCAATTATGTCTACCATCCTCCCCTCCCTGTGTTACAGCACTCACCAATTATCAGTCTGCCATCCTCCCCTCCCTGTTATATAGCACTCACCAATTATCAGTCTACCGTCCTCCCCTCCCCACGATACAGCACTCACCAATTATCAGTCTACCATCCTCCCCTGCCTGTGATACAGCACTCACCAATTATCAGTCTACCATCCTCCCCTCCCTGTAACACAGCACTTACCAATTATTTGTCTACCATCCTCCCCACGTGCGATACAGCACTTACCAATTATCAGTCTACCATCCTCCCCTCCCCACGATACAGCACTCACCAATTATCAGTCTACCATCCTCCCCTCCCTGTGATACAGCACTCACCAATTATCAGTCTACCATCCTCCCCTCCCCACGATACAGCACTCACCAATTATCAGTCTACCATCCTCCCCTCCCCACGATACAGCACTCACCAATTATCAGTCTACCATCTTCCCCTCCCCATGATACAGCACTCACCAATTATCAGTCCACCATCCTCCCCTCCCCACGATACAGCACTCACCAATTATCAGTCTACCATCTTCCCCTCCCCACGATACAGCACTCACCAATTATGTCTACCATCCTCCCCTCCCTGTGTTACAGCAGTCACCAATTATCAGTCTGCCATCCTCCCCTCCCTGTAATATAGCACTCACCAATTATCAGTCTACCGTCCTCCCCTCCCCACGATACAGCACTCACCAATTATCAGTCTACCATCCTCCCCTGCCTGTGATACAGCACTCACCTATTATCAGTCTACCATCCTCCCGTCCCCACGATACAGCACTCACCAATTATCACTCTACCATCCTCCCCTCCCTGTGATACAGCACTAACCAATTATCAGTCTACCATCCTCCCTTCCCCACGATACAGCGCACACCAATTATCAGTCTACCATCCTCACCTCCCCACGACACAGCGCACACCAATTATCAGTCTAACATCTTCCCCTCCGTACGATACAGCACTCACCAATTATCAGTCCACCATTCTCCCCTCCCCACGATACCGCACTCACCAATTATGTCTACCATCCTCCCCTCCCTGTGTTACAGCACTCACCAATTATCAGTCTACCATCCTCCCCTCCTTGTGATACAGCACTCACCAATTATCAGTCTACCATCCTCCCCTCCCCACGATATAGCACTCACCAATTATCAGTCTACCATCATCCCCTCCCTGTGATACAGCACTCACCAATTTTCCGTCCACCATCCTCCCCTCCCTGTGATACAGCACTCACCAATTATCAGTCTACCATCCTCCCCTCCCTGTGATACAGCACTCACCAATTATCAGTCTACCATCCTCCCCTCCACACGATACAGCACTCACCAATTATCAGTCTACCATCTTCCCCTCCCTGTCATACAGCACTTACCAATTATCAGTCTACCATCTCCACTCCCCACGATACAGTTCTCACCAATTATCAGTCTACCATCCTCAACTCCCAGTGATACAGCACTCACCTATTATCAGTCTACCATCCTCCTCTCCCCACGATACAGCACTCGCCAATTATCAGTCCACCATTCTCCCCTCCCTGTGATACAGCACTCACCAATTATCAGTCTACCATCTTCCCCTCCGCACGATACAGCACTCACCAATTATCAGTCTACCATCCTCTCCTCCCCACGATACAGCACTCACCAATTATCAGTCTACCATCCTCCCCTCCCTGTGATACAGCACTCACCTATTATCAGTCTACCATCCTCCCCTCCCTGTGATACAGCACTCACCAATTATCAGTCTACCATCCTCCCCTCCCTGTGATACAGCACTCACCAATTATCAGTCTAACATCCTCCCCTCCCTGTGATACAGCACTCACCAATTATCAGTCTAACATCCTCCCCTTCCTGTGATACAGCACTCACCAATTATCAGTCTAACATCCTCCCCTTCCTGTGATACAGCACTCACCAATTATCAGTCTACCATCCTCCCCTCCCTGTAATACAGCACTTACCAATTATTTGTCTACCATCCTCCCCACCTGCGATACAGCACTTACAAATTATCAGTCTACCATCCTCCCCTCCCTGTGATACAGCACTCACCTATTATCAGTCTACCATCCTCCCCTCCGTGTAATACAGCACTCACCAATTATCAGTCTACCATCCTCCCCTCCACACGAAACAGCACTCACCAATTATCAGTCTACCATCCTCCCCTCCCTGTGATACAGCACTCACCAATTATCAGTCTACAATCCTCCCCTCCCTGTGACACAGTTCTCACCAATTATCAGTCTACAGATCTCCCCTCCCTGAGATACAGCACTCAACAATTATCAGTCTGCCATCCTCCCCTCCCTGTGATACAGCACTTACCAATTATCAGTCTACCATCCTCCCCTCCCTGCGATACAGTTCTCACCAATTATCAGTCTACAGTTCTCCCCTCCCTGAGATACAGCACTCACCAATTATCAGTCTACCATCCTCCCCTCCCTGTAATACAGCACTTACCAATTATCAGTCTCCCATCCTCCCCACCTGCGATACAGCACTTACCAATTATCAGTCTACCATCCTCCCCTCCCCACGATACAGCACTCACCTATTATCAGTCTACCATCCTCCCCTCCCCACGATACAGCACTCACCTATTATCTGTCTACCATCCTCCCCTCCCTGTGATACAGCACTCACCAATTATCAGTCTACCATCCTCCCCTCCCCACGATACAGCATTCACCAATTATCAATGGCCGCCCCTGTCTCAGGTCGAAAACTGAGAATGAACTTAAGCAAATAAACACGGTCCTACTGTGCATTGCCACACTGGGCTGAGAGATCTCTAACGTGATTGCTAACGTGGCAGCTCGGTCACAGCACAACACCGGAAGTGCTAGCATCGTGCTTTGCACAAAGTTCAAAAAACAATGTTCTTTTTTAAATCGAGATCGTTCATGGAGTCGCAGTTGAGAAACCCTGACATAATGTAATAAACAGGGTGGGAAGTTAAAATACTAAAACTTGACATTATAGAGCTTAACGGCAATGAAAAATCATTTACGATGGAAAATGTGAGGATCCTAATGTCCTTTCGGCTCCCAGTATCTGCAATGGATGAGCCAAGATGGTATGTTGAGTGATATCCAAGCAATATACTTCTAGGAAGTTGAAATTATGCATTGCCTGCAGAAGGCACTGATCACTCATTCAGAAACAGATTTTCACTGCACCTTTGGCTGCATACTGTATGCTGTTGACTTATAATACAGGGTTATATAAGAGTTCAATTCCTGTGAAAGACAGAAACAAACAATGTCAGCAAAGGACAATTAATGTAAATATTTAATTATTCCCGTGCAGTTACAATGGTACAGAAAGGGAATGAGTGTTTCGTTATTTAAGAAAATATTTCGCAAGTGTTAGTAGAATGGACCGTCCTGTCTGTTTCCAAATCAGATCTCTTAAAAGTCCTGAAAGTACAAAAATCTATTTGATTGTTGCAGGAGGTTATTTCTAAATACATTATTTTCTGAAGACAGACTGTCTTTTGTATTCACTGTTACCTCTACTGCATAAGCCCTACACAGTTTGGATTTCTGTAACACACATAAAATGCCGGAGGATTCAGCAGGTCAGGCTCCATCTATGGAAAGGAGGAAACAGTCGCTATTTTGGGCTAGGACCCATCATCAAGACTGGAGAAAACGATGGGAAGTCAGAAGCAGTAAGAAGGTGGGGGAGGAGAAGAAGAGATGCAAGGTAGTATGTGTTCGGTGAAACCTGGAGAGGGGGAGGTGTGAAGTAAAGAGCTGGGAACTCGACTGGTGAAAGAGATAAAGGGCCGAAGAAGAGGGAATCAGATAGGAATGGACAGAAGGCCATGGAAGAAAGCGAAGGGGGAGAAGCATCAGAGGAAGGTGATGGACAGGTAAGGAGATGAGGTGAGAGAGGGGAATGGTGAAGGGGGAGCAATTACCGGAAGTTCGAGAAATCGATTTTCATGCCATCAGGTTGGAAGCTACCCAGATGGAATATAAGGTGTTTCTCCTCCAACTTGAGTGTGGCCTCATCGCGGCAATAGAGGAGAACATGGACTGACCTGTTGGAATGGGAATTGGAAACAGAATTAAAATGGGTGGCCACTGGGAGAGCCTGCTTTTTCTGGTGGACAGAGCATAGGTGCTGGTGAAGCAGTCTCCTGATCTATGTCAGATCTCACTGATATAAAGGAGGCCACACCAGGAGAACCAGATATATAGTAAATGATCCCAACAGACTCACAGGTGAAATATCACCTCACCTGGAAGGATTGTTTGCGGCTCTGAATGGTAGTGAGTGAGGAGGTGTAGGGGCAGGTGTAGCACTTGTTCTGCATGGAGAAGTGCCAGGAGGGAGATCAGTGGGGAGGGATGAATGGACAAGGGAGTTGTGTAGGGAGCAATCCCTATGGAAAGCAGGAAGCAGGAGGAAGGGAAAGATGTACTTGGTGGTGGGATCCCTCTGGAGATAGATTTTGTGATTGGATTTCAGTAACTAACTTCTGTATCTTGAAAACTTCTTTAAAAATTTAAGGGAGAATTTTCATAATGTCAGATTTCTGTAGGTTTAGTTTTCCAGAAGCAGGGGAGCCCTTATACTAGGTGCCCCTGTACATTGCCTCATTAATACCTTTAGCAGTGCTATCAAATTTCTAGGCAACAATTATTTCGAGTCAGCTCTACCCTGCAGTTCTTCATTCAATTTTTCTGACCTTTTCACTTGCTTCTCATCAATCTGTATTGACATATACAGGACAAGGGACCATGAGCACCTGCTCATCTCAATTCCACTCAGCTCTCACTTTTGCAGCAGACACACACTCACACACACACACACACAGACACACACACACACACACACACACACACACACACACACACACACACATACATACATATATACAGAGTTTCCAATGAGAATTGTTGAAGTGTCATCATATCCTTTTATGCAGGTTACTGGGTTATGATCAAAAGTCTCAACTGCTTTCAGTTGTAAACCTTTTATTTGACTTGATTCTTCACAGACTTTACAAATATTTTTCTCCTTCGCTTTCATTCTGGACCCAACCATTGGAGGATATATTTGGCTTGTGACAAGTAACTAGATATCTGTTAGAGAAGGAGATCGGGTGGTTCAATAAGTACCTACAGTAATCAGGAAGTGTGGCAAAATGTAATTGCAATTGCCCAGTTCCACGGCATGTTTGGAAATCAACACATAAGCCTGACTTGTACACAGCACAGAGAAAACCTCAAATACGACTCCCATGTTCTCCAGCAGGAATCTTTTGAAGACATGTTGCTCCCAAAGGCAGAGTTTGACTGATAAAATTGTGTGAAGTGTAGGAGTTCGAAACAGTGATCAGGTCAATTTGAGAGGAAGAAGCTAAAATCAGATATATCTGAATTACAGCTGGGTAAAGGCAACTACAGAGCATGAGAGCAGAGCTGGCCAAAGTTGATTGGAAGGGGACACCAGAAGGGAAGACGACAGAGCAACTATGGCTGGAGTTTCTGGGATTAATTCAAAAGACACAGGATCAGTTCATCCCCAAATAAAGAGTACCCTATGGTGAGGATGAGGCAACTGGAGCTGACAAGGGATATCAAAGTCAGTATACAAGCAAAAGATAGTGAATATAATATAGCAAAAAATCTGTGGGAAGCTAAAAGATTGGGATGCTTTTTAAAACCAACATAACGCAATAAAAAGCAATCAGGAGAGAAAAGATGAAAGCTAGCCAAATATATAAAAGAGGATTACATAAGCTTTTTCAAATATATAAAATGAGGGAAGAGTAGAAAATGATGCTGGCAGCTAGTAATAAGACCATAAGATATCTGAGCAGAATTAGGCCATTTGGTCCATTGAGTCTGCTCCACATTTCATCACAGCTGATCCATTTCCCTCTCAGCCCCTTTCTCCTGCCTTCTCCCCATATCTCTTCATGCCCTGACTAATCAAGAATCTTTCAACCTCTGCTTTAAATACACTCAATGACCTGGACTCCACAGTCACCTGTGGCAACATATTTCACAGATTCTCCACTCTCTGGCTAAAGAAATTCTTCCTCATCTCCATTCTAACTGCACAGCAGTTTATTCTGAGGATGTGTCTTCTGGTCTTTCTTTCTTTTTAAATCTTTTTATTAAATAAGTACACAGAAGGTAAACCATATAGGCACTAATACACTATTAGAATATAATATATTACAGGAAATATTAATACAGAAAAAAATTAATACAATCAGTGCAATTTAAACATAAAATAACAAGGTAGTATAATAGTATACTATACTAATTTTTATATATATCAATAGAAAAAGAAAAAAAACCCACCGTGCAACTAAACTAAAAAGCAAAGCAAAGCAATGGGCTAACTAGGAAACAGGTAGAGTTAAAGTACTCAAAATCACGTCCTCAAACCCGACCTCCATTAAAAACAGTTAAAAAGCAAGAAGGGAATATAAATATGGACCGAGAGAAAAAAAAATTATATTAAATGAAAATGTTGAATAAAAGATCTCCAGGTCTGATCAAATTTAACTGAAGAATCATAAAGATTACTTCTAATTTTCTCCAAATTTAAACATAATATCATCTGGGAAAACCAAAAAAACATAGTTGGAGCATTGGTCTCTTTCCAATGTTGTAAAATACATCTTTTCACCATTAAAGTAAGAAATACAATCATTCGACCGGCTGAAGGAGAAAGATTACTGGAAATTTTAGATAATCCAATGATAGCAGTAATAGGATGAGGAGAGTTATCTATATTCAATACCTTTGAAATAATATTAAAAATGTCTCTCCAAAAAGTTTCCAGAGTAGGACAGGACCAAAACATATGAGTTAAAGAGGCTATCTGCCCCTGACATCTATCACAAAAAGGATTAATATGAGAATAGAAACAAGTTAATTTATCTTTGGACATATGTGCTCTATGGACAATTTTAAATTGAATTAGGGAATGTTTAGCACAGATAGAGGAAGTATTGACTAGTTGTAAAATCTGCACCCAGTCATCCGCCGAAATAATAAAACCCAATTCCTTTTCCCAATCTGACCTAATCTTATCAAATGGAGCTTTCCTAAGTTTCATAATAATATTATAAATAATAGCCGTTGCACCTTTCTGACATGGATTAAGGTTAATTATAGTATCTAAAATATGTGTAGGAGGGAGCATTGGAAAGGAAGAAAGTATAGTACTTAGGAAATTTCTAACTTGGAGATATCTAAAAAAATGTATTCTTGGTAAACTATATTTATTAGATAATTGTTCAAAAGACATAAGGGAACCATCTAAAAATAAATCCAAAAACCATGAAATACCCTTAGTCTTCCAAATTTGAAAAGCACGATCTGTGAAAGAGGGAGGAAAAAATATGTTACCTAAAATAGGGATCGCTAGCCCAAATTGGTTAAGATCAAAAAATTTTCTGAATTGAAACCAAATACGTAAGGTATATTTAACTATCGAGTTACAGACCTGTTTGTGGCATTTCAAATCAAAAGGAAGAGAAGAACCTAAAATAGAGCCAAGTGCATAACCTTGAGCAGATTGTAATTCCAATGCTGCCCATTTAGGAATGAATAGTGTATCCTGGTCAAGTAACCAAAATTTCATGTGTCGAATATTAATTGCCCAATAATAGAATCTAAAGTTAGGTAATGCTAAACCTCCACCTCTCTTAGCTTTCTGTAAATGTATTTTACCCAGTCTCGGGTTTTTATTTTGCCAAATAAATGAAGAGATTTTAGAGTCAACTTTATCAAAAAAAGGATTTTGGAACAAAAATCGGTAATGCCTGAAATATATATAAAAATTTTGGCAGAATAAACATCTTAACTGCATTAATACGACCGATCATTGTCTTCTGGTCTTTAGACGCTCCTACATAGGAATCATCCTCTCCACATCCACTCTGTCAAGGTCTTTCAACATTCTATAGGTTTCAATGAGGTCACCCCTCATTCTTCTGGATTCCAGTGAGTAAAAGCTCAGAGCTCTCAATCCCAGATCCCAGAATCATTTTCATGAACCTCCTTTGACCCTCTCCAATGTCAGCACATCCTTTCTAAGATAAGGGGCCGACAATACTCCAAGTGAGGCTTCACCAGTGCCTTATAAAGCCTTAACATTCTATTCTTGCTTTCATATTCTAATCCTCTCAAAATGAAGCTAACATTGTATTTGCCTTCCTCACTACCAACAAGACCTGCAAATTAATCTTTAGGGAATCCTATACAAGGACCTCAAGTAATGTTGCACTCAGATTTTTGTATCTTCCATCCATTTAAACAAATAGTCTACACTTCTATTTCTTTTACTGAAGTGCATGGCCATACACTTCATAAAGGGATGGGTTACACATGTATTACATTACAGATGTATTACATCTGCCACTTCTTTGCCCATTCTCCTAATCTGTCTAAGTCCTTCTGTAGCCCCTCTGTTTCCTCAACATTACCTGCCCTTCCATCTATCATCGTATCGACCACAAACCTGTCCACAAAGCCATCAATTCTGTCCTCCAGATCATTTACACATAACGTAAAAAGAAGTGGTCTCAACAAAGAATCCTGTGGAATACCACTAGTCACCGGCAGCCAACTAGTAAAGGTTCACTTGATTCCCACTCTACCTCCTGCTAATCAACCAATACTCTATTCATACTAGTATCTTTCCCTTAATACCATGGGCTCCTAACATGTTAAACAGCCTTATGTGTGGCACCTTGTCAAAGGTCTTCTGAAAATCCAAGTACACAACATCCACCAATTCTCCTTTATCTAACCTGCTTGCTATTCCCTCAAAGAATTCCAGAAAATTTGTCAGGCAAGATTTCCTCTTAAGGAAAGTATGCTGACTTTGGCCTATTTTATCATGTGCCACCAAGCACCCTGAAACCACATCCCTAACAATCAACTCCAACATCTTCCTAACCACTGAGGACATATGCAATTTTCCAAAAGCCTCCCACTAATTTTGCTCTATTATATGCCCTCTCTTTAGTTTTTATGTTGGCTTTGGTTTCTCTTGTCAGCCACTGTTGCATCATCCTGCCTTTAGAATACAGTACTTCTGCCTTCTGAATTCCTCTGAGAAACTCCAGGCATTATTTCTCTACAAATATCCCTGCTAGTGTCCTATTCCAATCAGTTTTGGCCAACTCCTCTCTCATGCATCTGTAATTCTCTTTACTTCACTGTAACGCTCATACATCCTACTTTAGCTTCTCCTTCTCAAATTGCGTGGTGAGTTCTATCATATTATGATCACTGACCCCTAAGGATTTCTCTCCCTTAAGCCTTCTAATCAATTCCAGTTCAATGCACAACACTCAATCTAGTGATCCCCTAGTGGGCTCAATCACAAGCTGCTCTAAAAAGCCATCATATAGGCTTTCTAGAAATTCCCCCTCTTGAGATCCAGCACCAATCTGATTTTCCAAATCCACCGGCATATTAAAATGCCACTTGACAATTGTAATATTGTTCTTTTGACATGCATTTTCTATCTCCACTTGTAATTTGTAAACCACATCTTTGCTACTGTTTGGAGGTTCGTATGTAACTCCCATTAGTGTCTTTTTACCCTTTCAGTCCCTTAGTCTACGCACAACAATTCTACACCATGTTACCTCTTTCTGATGATGTGAATTCATTTTTTTTACCACTAGAGGCATGCCACCCCTTCTGCTTACCTGCCAGTTCTTTTGATACAACGTGTATCCTTGGACATTAAACTCCCAGCTATAATCTTCTTTCACCCATGATTCAGTGATACCCACAATGTCATAAATGCCAGGTTCATCTACCTTATTCCATATACTGCACGCATTCAAATTTAACACTTTCAGTCCTGCATTCATCATCAGTTTTGAATTTATTTCCCTTTTTACATTGCAACTGATCCCATTGACAGCAATTTTGCCCTATCATCAGCCTCTCCTTACCCCCACCCCACAAACAGTTCCAGCAAATCCACCCACATGGATATTGGTCCCCTTTGGGTTCATGTGTAACCCATCCCTTTTGTACAGGTCATACCTTCCCCAGAAGAGATCCCAATGATCCAGAAATCTGAAGCCCTGCCCTCTGCACCAGTTCCTCAACCACACCTTCATCTGCCAAATCATCCTATTCTTAGCCTCACTTTTCAGCTTTAACCTAGACACTGCCCCCCCCCCCCCCCGGGTAGGTCGTCCTCCTCAACAGAGGAACGGGCACAGTGGTACACTGCACTGACTGCCCATTTCCCTTCCTTTTCCAGATACTCACATAGTTACCTGCCTCCAGCAACCTAGGGATGACAACCTCCCTGTGGCTTCTATCTATCTCTTCTTCAGTCTCCTGTACGAGTGGAAGGTCATCGAGCTGCAGTTCCAGTTCCTTAACACGTTCCCTGAGGAGCTGCAGCTCAGTTCATCTGAGGCAGATGAGTTATCCAGGAGGCCGGAGGACTTACAGAATTCTTACACTAGCACTGCCCCTGGAGCCATTCATACTGCACTAACTGAGTTCTAGTAAACGAAGAATGAAGAGTAAAGAAGAAGAAACTTACCAGATATTTAGCTGATCTCACTTAAACCTGATGAGAAGAAGCCACTTCAACATTTGCCCACTCACACAATGGCCACTCCAAAAACAAGGCAGAAAAACAATAAGTATTTTTCACCAGTTTTCACTGTAGAAAAAACCAGCAGCATGCCAGTCATTCACGAGTGTTGGGTGCAGAAGTGAGTATAGTTGCTATTACAGAGGAGACGGTGCTTGGGAAACTGAAATTTCTGAAAATAGTTAAGTCACTTGGACCAAATGGAGTATACCCCAGGATTCTGAAAGAGGTGCCTGAAGAGATTGTGGAGGCATTAGTAATGATGTTTCAACCAGGCATATATTGTTTCTGATTTCTTATGGGCATTCTTGAAAAGAGAATAGTTGAATGCCAGCAGGATGTGTGAAAAATTGAATGGCCCACTTTGAAGAATCTGTTGTGATTGGGGAAAAAAACATTATAACTGGAAAATAAACCTTGGCATGCATGTTCAAACAAAAGGTATTTATTAATTTCAGTTGTGTTCCACAATACCTATACAGCTAAAGACGTCATTAAAACATTTATGCAATGTCTGGTTGCTGTGATGTTGTCATCCTTAGAATGATCTTTAAACATGTAGGAAGCTTAGCCTTGTACATCAGATATGAAATACACTTACGCGTATAATCAAATTATGCACTGATCATGGATATCAATCCAAAATATTCAGATATGTTAAGTAGCCCACTCATAATAAATCTATAACATTAGGTGTGGTAGTGCTTAGCATGACGCTTTAGTGTGCCAGTGATCTGGATTCAATTCCTGCCACCACCTGTAAGGACCGTGACAGTGTGGGTTTCCTCCAGGTCCTCCACTTTCCTCCCACATTCCAAAGGTTAAGGTTTGTAAGTTATGGACATGCTATGTCAGTGCCTGAAGCATGGCAACACTTTGAAGCCTGCACCAGCACATCCTTGGGCTATGTTTGTTGTTGACACAAACAAGGCATTTCACAGAATACTTTGATGTGTTGCTATACATGTGACAATGAAAAATAATCTTTTCTCTTTCTCTGATTCTATGTCAAAATGTTAACAGTCAGACTCTGTGACTAGCTGGTTACCTTTTCAATGAAAATGATGCACCTTTGTTGAATACTGTGGCTTGTGAGAAGAACCTGTTGCAGGTAAAGCAGCACTATAGGTTTTTCATTGTTTTCAACAGATATTGAATGTCAGTCATGGCTCTTTAATTTCCTTGTCAGTCAGTTGCAGGTTCAATGCCAACTCCAGAGAGATCAACACAGAACGTGGACAATCAATTGAAAACTACTGGGAGTTTGCTGTATGTTGGAAGTGTCACCTTTCAGATGAATGTTAAACTGAGACGCCCCTCTGTCCTTCAGATGGACATTTATTCTCAATGAATAATTTCAGAGCAGATGTGTTTTGTTGGTCACCTTCAACATCACTGATAGATAGATAATCTGCTCATTATCCCCTTGGTGCTACTGAGCCAAGATGCATTAGCAGGATAAACCTACCGTATATTACAAAATTAACTATAATTTTAAGGGACTTTACAGAACATAAGGTGCTTTGGTGTGGCTATAGTTTGTGAAATCAGCTACTTAAATAAAAAACCCTGGTCTCGGCCCAAAACGTCAACTGTGGCTGTCCCCCTGAACAGTAAGTACTCCTGTTTGAGTACTGTTGGTGGGGAAACAACAGCGGCCGTGCCTCTGGCACAGAGTCCGGCCTTGTGGCTCAGAAGGGTAGGGAAAGGAAGAGAAAGGCAGTAGTGATAGGGGACTCTGTAGTTAGGGGGTCAGACAGGCAATTCTGTGGGCGCAGGAAAGAAACACAGATGGTACTTTGCCTCCCAGGTGCCAGGGTCTGGGATGTTTCAGATGACGTCCATGATATCCTGCAGTGGGAGGGAGAACAGCCAGAGGTCATGGTACATATTGGTACCAATGACATAGGTAGGAAAAGGGCAGAGGTCCTGAAAACAGACTACAGAGAGTTAGGAAGGAAGTTGAGAAGCAGGACCACAAAGGTAGTCATCTCAGGATTACTGCCTGTGCCACGTGACAGTGCGTATAGGAATAGAATGAGGTGGAGGATAAATGTGTGGCTGAGGGATTGGAGCAGGGGGCAGGGATTCAGATTTCTGGATCATTGGGACCTCTTTTGGGGCAGGACTGACCTGTACAAAAAGGGCGGGTTGCATTTGAATCCCAGGGGGACCAATATCCTGGCGGGGAGGTTTCCTAAGGTTACTGGGGAGAGTTTAAACTAGGATTGTTGTGGGGGTGGGGTGGGAACTGAACTGAACAGACGGAGGAAGAGGTGGTTGGCTCACAAATAGAGAAAGCTTGGAGATGGTGTGTGAGGGAGGATAGGCAGGTGATAGAGAACGGACGAACTCAGACTGACAGTTTGAGATGTGTCTATTTTAATGCAAGGAGTATTGTGAACAAAGCGGATGAGCTTAGAACTTGAATCAGTACTTGGAGCTACAAACATATGATGTGGTGGCCATTACAGAGTCTTGGATGGCTCAGGGACAGGAATGGTTACTTTGAGTGCCGGATTTTAGATGTTTCAGAAAGGACAAGGAGGGAGGCAAAAGAGGTGGGGGTGTGGCACCGTTGATCAGAGATAGTGTCACGGCTGCAGAAAAAGTGGATGCTATGGAGGGATTGTGTACGGAGTCTCTGTGGGTGGAGGTTAGGAAGAGGAATGGGTCAATAACTCTACTGGGTGTTTTTTATAGGCCACCCAATAGTAACAGGGATATCAAGGAGCAGATAGGTAAACAGATCCTGGAAAGGTGTAATAATAACAGAGTTGCCATGGTGAGAGATTTTAATTTCCCAAATATCAATTGGCATCTCCCTAGAGCAAAGGGTTTAGATGGCATGGAGTTTGTTTGGTGTGTTCAGGAAGGTTTCTTGACACAATATGTAGATAAGCCTACAAGAGGAGAGACTGTACTTGATTTGGTATTGGGAAATGAAACTGGTCAGGTGTCAAATCTCTCAGTGGGAGAGCATTTTGGAGAAAGTGATCATAATTCTATCTTATTTACAATACCACTGGTGAGAGATAGGAACAGACAAGTTAGAAAAATGTTTAATTGGAGTAAGGGGAATTATGAGGCTATCAGGCAGGAAACTGGAAGCTTAAATTGGGAACAGATGTTTTTAGGGAAAGGCACGGAAGAAATGTGGCAAATGTTCAGGGGATATTTGCGTGTAATTCTGCATAGGTACGTTCCAATGAGACAGGGAAGTTATGGTAGGGTACAGGAACCGTGGTGTACAAAGGCTGTAGTAAATCTGGTCAAGAAAAGAAGAAAAGCTTATGAAAGGTTCAGAGAGCTAGATAATGTTAGAGATCTAGAAGATTATAAGGCTAACAGGAATGAGCTTAAGAAGGAAACTAGGAGAGCCAGAAGGGACCATGGGCAGGATTAAGGAAAACCCCAAGGCGTTCTACAAGTACGTGAAGAGCAAGAGGATAAGATGTGAAAGAATAGGACCAATCAAGTGTGACAGTGGAAAAGTGTGTATGGAACCGGAGAAGATAGCAGAGGTACATAATGAATACTTTACTTCAGCATTCACTATTGAAAAGGATCTTGGTGATCGTAGTGATGACTTGCAGCAGACTGAAAAGCTTGAGCATGTAGATATTAAGAAAGAGGGTATGCTGGATCTTTTGGAAAGCATCAAGTTGGATAAGTCGCCGGGACCAGATGAGATGTATCCCAGGCTACTGTGGGAGGCGAGGGAGAAGATTGCTGAGCCTCTGGCGATGATCTTTGCATCATCAATGGAGACAGGAGAGGTTCCGGAGGATTGGAGTAGAGATAGCCCAGGAAATTATAGACCAGTGAGTCTTACTTCAGTGGTTGGTAAGTTGATGGAGAAGATCCTGAGAGGTAAAATATATGAACATTTGGAGAGGGATAATATGATTAAGAATAGTCAGCATGGCTTTGTCAAGGGCAGGTCGTGCCTTACAAGCCTGACTGTATTTTCTGAGGATGTGACTAAACACATTGATGAAGGAAGAGCAGTAGATGTAGTGTATATGGATTTCAGCAAGGCATTTGATAAGGTACCCCATGCAAAGCTCATTGAGGAATTAAGGAGGCATAGGATCCAAGGGGACAATGTTTTGTGGATCCAGAACTGGCTTGCCCACAGAAGCAAACAGTGGTTGTAGGCAGGTCATATTCTGCATGGAGGTCGGTGATCAGTGGTGTGCCTCAGGAATCTGTTCTGGGACCCTTACTCTTCTTGATTTTTATAAATGACCTGGATGAGGAAGTGGAGGTATGGGTTAGTAAGTTTGCTGATGACACAAAGTTTGGGGGTGTTGTGGATAGTGTGGAGGGCTGTCAGAGGTTACAGTGGGACATTGATAGGATGCAAAACTGGGCTGAGAAGTGGCAGATGGCATTGAACCCAGATAAGTGTGAAGTGGTTCATTTTAGTAGGTCAAATATGATGGCAGAATATAGTATTAATAGACAATAGACAATAGGTGCAGGAGTAGGCCATTTGGCCCTTCGAGTCAGCACCGCCATTCACTGTGATCATGGCTGATCATCCACTATCAGTATCCAGTTCCTGCCTTATCCCCATAACCTTTGATTCCACTATCTTTAAGAGCTCTATCCATCTCTTTTTTGAAAACATCCAGAGACTTGGCCTCCACTGCCTTCTGGGGCAAAGCATTCCATATATCCACCACTCTCTGGGTGAAAAAGTTTTTCCTCAACTCTGTTCTAAATGGCCGTCCCCTAATTCTTAAACTGTGGACTTTGGTTCTGGACTCACCCATTAGCGGGAACATGCTTCCTGCCTGCAGCATGTCCAATCCCTTAATATTCTTAACTGTTTCAATAAGATCCCCTCTCAGCCTTCTAAATTCCAGAGTATACAAGCCCGGTTGCTCCAATCTTTCGACATATGACAGTCCCGCCATCCCGGGAATTAACCTTGTGAACCTACACTGCACTCCCTCAATAGCAAGAATGTCCTTCCTCAAATTTGGAGACGAAAACTACACACAGTACTCCAGGTGTGGTCTCACCAGGGCCCTGTACAGCTGCAGAAGGACCTCTTTGCTCTTATACTCAATTCTCCTTGTTATGAAGACCAGCATGCCATTAGCTTTCTTCTCTGCCTGCTGTACTTGCATGCTTGCTTTCAGTGGCTGATGTACAAGAACACCTAGATCTTGTTGTGCTTCCCCTTTTCCTAACTTGACTCCATTTAGATAATAATCTGCCTTCCCGTTCTTACCGCCAAAGTGGATAACCTCACATTTATCCACATTAAACTGCACCTGCCATGCATCTGCCCACTCACTCAGCCTGTCCAAGTCACCCTGCATTCTCATAACATCCTCCTCACATTTCACACTGCCACCCAGCTTTGTGTCATTGGGAAATTTGCTAATGTTACTTTTAATTCCCTCATCTAAATCTTTAATATATATTGTAAACAGCTGCGGTCCCAGCACTGAACCCTGTGGTACCCCACTGGTTAGCACCTGCATTCCGAAAGGGACCCGTTAATCACTACTCTTTGTTTTCCGTCAGCCAGCCAATTTTCAATCCATGTCAGTACTCTTCCCCCAATACCATGTGCCCTAATTTTGCCCACTAATCTCCTATGTGGGACTTTATCAAAGGCTTTCTGAAAGTCCAGGTACACTACATCCACTGGCTCTCCCTTGTCCATTTTCATAGTTACATTCTCAAAAAATTCCAGAAGATTAGTCAAGCACAATTTCCCCTTCATAAATCCATGCTGACTCGGACTAGTCCTGTTACTACTATCCAGATGTGTCGTAATTTCATCTTTTATAATTGACTGCAGCATCTTTCCCACCACCGACGTCAGGCTAACTGGTCTATAATTCCCTGTTTTCTCTCTTCCTCCCTTCTTGAAGAGAGGGACAACATTAGCCACCCTCCAATCCACAGGAACTGATCATGAATCTATAGAACATTGGAAAATGATTACGAATGCGTCCACGATTTCTAAAGCCACCTCCTTAAGTACTCTGGGATGCAGACCATCAGGTCTCGGGTACTTATCAGCCTTCAGACCCAACAGCCTATCCAACACCATTTCCTGCCTAATATAAATTTCCTTCAATTCATCTATTACCCTAGGTCCTTTGTCCACTATTACATCTGGGAGATTGTTTGTGTCTTCCCTAGTGAAGACAGATCCAAAGTACCTGTTCAACTCGTCTGCCATTTCCTATTCCCCATAATAAATTCACCCGCTTCTGTCTTCAAGGGCCCAATTTTGGTCTTAACTATTTTTTTCCTTTTCACATACTGTTACGAGAATACACATAAAATTAAGATGTTTGCTGGCCTGGGCTAGCATCAGTGGCATCAGCAGTTGGTCTGCCACCTGCCCTCAGGGGAAGGAGAGATAAGGAACAATGGAGCAGCGTCTGGAGATGTGTAATGAAGGGATGTGGGAGGGAGAGCTGTCTGGAGCGGCTCCCCCCTTTGAACCCTGAATTGTTTGAAGTGATGGACAGGCGATACCCCAGCAGGGGGATAAAAAGGGACAGGTTCGCTAAGACAGACACACACGCCACCCGAGGTAACGAGACCCTGGAAGCGGTGCGCCTCTCACGAGTGGTGAGAAGTACCGGACAACGCACAGGGTGGAGAGGTGCGATCAGCGGGAACCCGGTGTGTGTCCGCCCTTGCCTGGGTGCCGGGTTCACTGCAGAGGATCGACCGCATCTGGAGGAGGGGTCACAGTCGGTGACCTCAGGTGACATCACCAAGGACCCGCCCAAAAGTTGCTCGTGAGCAATCTCGCTGGTCTGTGAGTGAAGCTGTGCTGAATGATGAGTTGTTCTCTCTGTCTCTCTTCCCCCACGTTGTCCATCGCCATGGAAACGATTACTGCGAACTGAACTTTGAGTCATTTTGAAATTTGGTCATTTACCCCTAGACAACGATAGAGCTTGATTGATGCTGTTATCTTAATTCTGTGCACATGTGTGGTTATCATTGTTGAATTGTTGCATTTATTATCCTTTCGATTACTGTGTTGCTTGTTTCTTTAATAAAACTTTCTTAGTTCTAGTACTCCAGACTCCAACTGAGTGATCCATTTCTGCTGGTTTGGCAACCCAGTTACGGGGTACGTAACAATACCTAAAGAAGCTTTTACTATCCTTCTTTATATTCTTGGCTAGTTTACCTTCGTACCTCATTTTTTCTCCGTGTATTGCCTTTTTAGTTACCTTCTGTTGCTCTTTAAAAGTTTCCTAATCCTCCGGCTTCCCACTCGTCTTTGCTATGTTATACTTCTCTTTTATTTTTATACTGTCAATTACTTCCCTTGTCAGCCACAGCCTCCCCTTACTCCCCTTAGGATCTTTCTTCCTCTTTGGAATGAACTGATCCTGCACCTTCCGCATTATTCCCAGAAATACTTGCCATTGCTGTTCCACTGTCATCCCTGCTAGGGTATTGTTCCATTGAACTTTGGCCAGCTCCTCCCTCCTAGCACCATAGTTCCCTTTGTTCAACTGTAATACTGACACTTCCAAGCTTCCCTTCTCCCTCTCAAATTGTAGATTAAAACTTATCATATTATGGTCACTACCTCCTAATCACTCCTTTATCTCGAGGTCCCTGATCAAATCCGGTTCATTGCACATCACTAAACCTAGAATTGCGTTCTCTCTGGTAGGCTCCAGTACAAGCTGTTCTAAGAATCCATCTTGGAGGGACTCCACAAACTCCCTTTCTTGGGGTCCAGTACCAACCTGATTCCTCCAGTCTACCTGCATGTTGAAGTCCCCCATAACAACTGTAGCATTAACTTTGCGACATGCCAATATTAACTCTTGATTCAACTTACACCCTACATCCAGACTACTGTTTGGGGGCCTGTAGATAACTCCCATCAGGGTCTTTCTACCCTCTTGGCAGTGTGGAGGATCAGAAGGTTCTTGGGTTCCGAGTCCATAGGACGCTCAAAGCAGCTGTGCAGGTTGACTCTGTGGTTAAGAAGGCATACAGTGTTTTGGCCTTCATCAAGTGTGGAATTGAATTTAGGAGCCGAGGTAATGTTGCAGTTATATAGGACCCTGGTCAGACCCCACTTGGAGTACTGTGCTCAGTTCTGGTTGCCTCACTACAGGAAGGATGTGGAAACCATAGAAAGGGTGCAGAGGAGATTGACAAGGATGTTTCCTGGATTGGGGAGCATGCCTTCTGAGAATAGGTTGAGTGTACTCGAACTTTTCTCCTTGGAGCGATGGAGGATGAGAGCTGACCTGATAAAGGTGTATAAGATGATGAGAGGCATTGATCGTGTGGATAGTCAGAGGTTTTTTTCCAGGGCTGAAATGGTTGCCACAAGAGGACACAGGTTGAAGGTGCTTGGGAGTAGGTATAGAGGAGATGTCAGGAGTAAGTTTTTTACGCAGAGAGTGGTGAGTGCGTGGAATGGGTTGCCGGCAACGGTGGTGGAGGCAGATACGATAGGGTCTTTTAAGAGACTTTTGGATAGGTACATGGAGCTTAGAAAAATAGAGGGCTGTGGGTAACCCTAGTAATTTCTAAGGTAGGTACATGTTTGGCACAACTTTGTGGGCTGAAGGGCCTGTATTGTGCTGTAGGTTTTCTATGTTTCTTCAGTTTTCTATAGATGCTGCCTGGCCTGCTGAGTTCCTCCAGCAGTTTTCTGTGTGTTACTTAAATAAAAGTTATTTATTTTTTGATGTAAAACCTGTAAAAGCAGAGAGTAAGAATAAAGGTCTGAAACCTCCCTGCTGTTTTAGTGTTTTCCTATCATTTCAACGATTGTGTACACTTTCAATCTTGTTTATTCCTTTACACAGGATTTTAAATCAGTTATCTATATGGAATGCTATCCAATGATATTTACTTCCACTTGTCACTTTTAGCATCATGGACACAGGACCTCATGGAAACAGGACCTTTGGCCAACTGATTTGACCATCAAACTGCCACTTCCACTAATCCTACACTGATTCAATTGTTCCAACGACATTTAATCCACTATCCAGAATGGCTTCAGTACGTAATCAGCACATCTAGGGAAAACCCACGTGGACAAAGGGAAAATGTGAAAACTCGATACGTACAGCGCCGAGGTCAGGATTAAACCTGGGGTTTGGTTCCTGTGAAGCACTTGAGAATTGTATGAAAACTAATATACAAAAGTAAGAATGTAATGCTGAGGCTTTATAGGGCATTGGTCAGACCACACTTGGAGTATTGTGAGCAGTTTTGGGCCCTTTACCTAAGAAGGATGTGCTGGCGTTGCAGAAGGTCCAGAGGAAGTATATGAAAATAATTGCTGGAATGAGGAGTGCTTGATGGCTCAGAACCTGTACTCACTGGAGTTTAGAAGAATGAGGGAGAATCTCATTGAAACCTATTGAATATCAAAGAGACAGGTTGAGGGAAACAAATTAAAACAGGAGATAGAAAAGGCATTGTTATGATAGTCATTGGGGATTTCAATATGCAGGTAGATTTGGAAAATCAGGTTGGCACTGCAGAAGGAATTTGTAGAAAATCTATGAGATGACTTTTCAGAGCAGCTTGTGAAAGAGCCCACCAGGGAAAAGGCAATTCTGGATGACGTGTTGTGTAAAGAGCCAGATTTGATTAGTGAGCTTAAGGTAAGGGATCCCTTAGGAAACAGTGATCATAATATGATACATTTCACCTCGTAGATTGAGAGAGAGAGAGAAGCTAAAATCAAATGTATCAGTATCACAGTGGGGTAAAGAGAATTACAGAGACATGAATGAAAAGATGACCAAAGTTAATTGGAAGGGGACATAGCAGAGATGACAGCGTAATAGCAATGGCTGGAGTTTCTGGGAGCAATTTGGAAGGAGCAGGATAGGTAAATGCCATAGAAGTAGTAGTATTCCAAAGCAAGGAGGAGACAACAACGGCTGATAAAGGAAGGCAAAGACACCATAAAAGCGAAAGAGAGGGCATATAATATAGGCAAAATGAGTTGGAAACTGGAGGCTTTTAAAATCCAGCGGAACACAACTAAAAATGCAAAAAGGAGAGAAAAGATGAAATATGAATGTAAACTACTCAGTAACATAAAAGAGGATACCAAAAGTTGTTTTCAGATTTATGAAGAGTACAAATGAGGTGAGAATTGGATTTTGGATGACTAGAAAAGGCTGCAGGAGAGGTAGTAATTGTGGACAAGAAATGGTAGACAAACTTAACGTCATACCATTAAGTGTTTTGCATTATACTTCACTGTGGAAGACAGCAGCAGTATGCCAGAAATATGAGAGTGTCAGGGTCAGAAGTAAGGGTGCAGTATTTGCTGTTACTAAGAAAGTGCTTTGGAAGCTGAAAGGTTTAAAGGTAGATAAGGTCTGGAAGTGGACTAGACAGACTGCAATCCCCAGGTCTGAAAGAGATAGCTGAAGAGACTGAGGTGGCATGCAGTGGTAATCTTTCAGGAAGTACACAATTCTAGAAGAGTCCCAATGAAATGGAAAATTGCCAATGTCACTCCAGAAGGGAGGGAGGCAAAAAACAAGGATTTATAGAATGGTCAGCCTGACTTCAGTGGTTTGCATGAGTGTGGAGTCTATTTTTAAGGATGAAGTTTTGGTGTACTTGGGGGTACATAATAAAATAGGTTGAATTCAGCATGGTTTCCTTAAGGGGAAATCTTGCTTAACAAATCTGTTAGAATTCTTTGAGGAAAAAATAGGCTGGATATAAAAGGGAAAGTAAGTGAATATTGTTTATTTGGATTTTCAGAAGGCCTTTGATGAAGTGCACAAGAGGGTCCTAACAGATAAGAGCCCATGGTATTAAAGGAAAGATACTAGCATGGAGAGAAGTTTAACTGACTGGCAGAAGGCAAACAGTGGGAATAAAGTGAGCCTTTTCTCGTTGGCTGCCAGTGACTGTAGGAGTCGTTTTGAGTCTGCTACTTTTCACATTATATTTTAGTGATCTTGATGACGGAATTGATAGCTTTGGGCCCAAGTTTCAGGTGATATAATAATAGGTGGAGAGGCAGGTAATGTTAAGGAAGCAAGCATTTGCAGAAGGACTTGGACAGATTAAGGGAATAGGTAAAGAATTGGAAGATGTCATATAGTGTAGGGAAGTGTATGGCCATGCATTTCAGACAAAGGAATAAAGGCATCAACTATTTTCTAAACAGGAACTAATTCAGAAAACAGAGATGCAAAGGGACTTAGGAGTTCTAGTGCAGGATGCTCTAAGTGTTAATTTGCAGGTTGAGTCAGTAGTAAAGAAGGCAAATGTAATACTGGCATTCATTTTGAGAGGATTAGAATTTAAAAGCAAGATTATAAAGCAAGGTGGATGAATTAAGAGTGCAGATTGTAAGTGGATGAATTAAAAGTGCAGATTGTTATTAATGAATATGATATAGTTGGGATCACAGAGACATGGCTCCAGGGTGACCAAGGATGGGAGCTCAACGTTCAGGGATATTCAATATTCAGGAGGGATAGACATGAAAGAAAAGGAGGTGGGGTAGCATTGCTGGTTAGAGAGAAGATTAACACAATAGAAAGGAAGGACATTAGCTGGGAGGATGTGGAATCGATATGGGTAGAGCTGCATAACACTAAGGGGAAGAAAACGCTGGTGGGAATTGTGTACAGGCCACCTAACAGTAGTAGTGAGGTTGGGGATGGCATTAAACAGGAAATTAGAAATGCGTGCAATAAAGGAACAGCAGTTATAATGAGTGACTTCAATCTACACATACATTGGGTGAATCAAATTGTTAAGGGTGCTGAGGAAGAGGATTTCTTGGAATGTATGCGGGATGGTTTTTTGAACTAACATGTCAAAGAACCAACTCGAGAGCAGGCTATTCTACACTGGGTATTGAGCAATGAGGAAGGGCTAATTAGCAATCTTGTCGTGAGAGGCCCCTTGGGGAAGAGTGACCATAATATGGTAGAATTCTTTATTAAGATGGAGAGTGACATAGTTAATTCAGAAACAAAGGTTCTGAACTTAAAAAAGGGTAACTTTGAAGGTATGAGACGTGAATTAGCTAAGATAGACTGGCAAATGATACTTAAAGGGTTGATGGTGGATATACAATGGCAAGCATTTAAAGATCGCATGGATGAACTACAACAATTGTTCATTCCAGTTTGGCAAAAGAATAAATCAGGGAAGGTTGTGCACCCATGGCTGACAAAGGAAATTAGGGATAGTAACAATTCCAAAGAAGAAGCATACAAATTAGCCAGAGAAAGCGGCTCACCTGAGGACTGGGAGAAATTCAGAGTCCAGCAGAGGAGGACAAAGGGCTTAATTAGGAAAGGGAAAAAAGATTATGAGAGAAACCTGGCAGGGAACATAAAAACTGACTGTAAAAGCTTTTATAGATATGTGAAAAGAAAAAGATTGGTTAAGACAAATGCAGGTCCCCTACAGACAGAAACAGGTGAATTGATTACGGGAATCAAGGACATGGCAGACCAATTGAATAACTACTTTGGTTCTGTCTTCACTTAGGAGGGCATAAATAATCTTCCGGAAATAGTAGGGTACCGAGGGTCTAGTGAGATGGAGGAACTCAGGGAAATACATGTTAGTAGGGAAGTGGTGTTAGGTAAATTGAAGGGATTAAAGGCAGATAAATCCACAGGGCCAGATGATCTGTATCCCAGAGTGCTTAAGGAAGTAGCCCATGAAATAGTGGCTGCATTAGTGATAATTTTTCAAAACTCTTTAGATCCTGGACTAGTTCCTGAGGATTGGAGGGTGGCTAATGTAACCCCACTTTTTAAAAAAGGAGGGCGAGAGAAACCGGGGAATTATAGACCAGTTAGCCTAACATCGATGGTGGGGAAAATGCTAGAGTCAGTTATCAAAGATGTGATAACAGCACATTTGGAAAGTGGTCAAATCATCGGACAAAGTCAGCATGGATTTGTGAAAGGAAGATCTTGTCTGACGAATCTCATAGAATTTTTTGAGGATGTAACTAGTAGAGTGGATGGGGAGAACCAGTGGATGTGGTATATTTGGATTTTCAAAAGGCTTTTGACAAGGTCCCGCACAGGAGATTAGTGTGCAAACTTAAAGCACACGGTATTGGGGGTAAGGTATTGATGTGGATAGAGAATTGGTTGGCAGACAGGAAGCAAAGAGTGAGAATAAGCGGGACCTTTTCAGAATGGCAGGCAGTGACTAGTGGGGTACCGCAAGGCTCAGTGCTGGGACCCCAGTTGTTTACAATATATATTAATGACTTAGATGAGGGAATTAAATGCAGCATCGCCAGGTTTGCGGATGACACGAAGCTGGGCGGCAGTGTTAGCTGTGAGGAGGATGCTAAGAGGATGCAGGGTGACTAGGATAGATTAGGTGAGTGGGCAAATTCATGGCAGATGCAATTTAATGTGGATAAATGTGAGATTATCCACTTTGGCGGCAAAAACAGGAAAACAGATTATTATCTGAATGGTGGCCGATTAGGAAAAGGGGAGGTGCAACGAGACCTGGGTGTCATTATACACCAGTCTTTGAAAGTGGGCATGCAGGTACAGCAGGCGGTGAAAAAGGCGAATGGTATGCTGGCATTCATAGCAAGAGGATTCGAGTACAGGAGCAGGGATGTACTACTGCAGTTGTACAAGGCCTTGGTGAGACCACACCTGGAGTATTGTGCGCAGTTTTGGTCCCCTAATCTGAGGAAAGACATTATTGCCATAGAGGGAATGCAAAGAGGGTTCACCAGATTGATTCCTGGGATGGCAGGACTTTCATATGATGAAAGACTGGATCGACTAGGCTTATACTCGTTAGAATTTAGAAGATTGAGTGGGGATCTTATTGAAATGTATAAAATCCTAAAGGGATTGGACAGGCTAGATGCAGGAAGATTGTTTCCGATGTTGGGGAAGTCCAGAATGAGGAGTCACAGTTTGAGGATAAAGGAGAAGCCTTTTAGGACCGAGATGAGGAATAACTTCTTCACACAGAGAGTGGTGAATCTGTGGAATTCTCTGCCACAGGAAACAGTTGAGGTCAGTTCATTGGCTATATTTAAGAGGGAGTTAGATATGGCCTTTGTGGCTAAAGGGATCGGGGGTATGGAGAGAAGGCAGGTACAAGGTTCTGAGTTGGATGATCAGCCATGACCATACTGAATGGCGGTGCAGGCTCGAAGGGCTGAATGGCCTACTCCTGCACCTATTTTCTATGTTTCTATAATACTGAGGACTTAGAAGTCATTGGTCAGACTGCATTTGAGTATTGTGAGCAGTCTTATGCTCCATATCTAAGAAAGGATGTACTGGCATTGGATAGGGTCCGAGAAGGTATACAAAAATAATCCCAGGAATGAAAGATTTAATGTATGTATGAGTATTTGATGTCCCTGGGTCTTTAGTCACTGGAATTTAGAAGAAAGAGGGGGGAATCACATTGAAACGGACCGAATATTGAAAGGCCTAGATAATGCGGATGTAGAGAGGATGTTTCCAATGGTGAGAGAGTCTAGGACCAAAGAGCATAGCTTCAGAATAGAAAGATGTCCCTTTGAAACAAAGATAAGAAAGAATTTCTTTACCCAGAGGATGGTGAATCTGCGGAATTCATTATCACAGATGACTGTGAGGCCAAGGCATTGGGTATATTTAAAGCGGAGGTTAATATGTTCATTAGTAAGGGTGTCAGAGGTTATGGGGACAAGGCAGGAGAACGGGGTTGAGAAGGATAATAAATCAGACATTTTTGAATGGCAGAACAGACTGGATAGGCTGACTGGCCTAAATCTGTTCCTATGTCTTATGGTTTTATAAGACTTGAAACATAATGTTCATGACATTCTAGATGATGTTGGAAGTGCCACACCTCGAACATTGTGTACAGTTCTGTTTGATATACCATAAGAAGGCTGTGATTAAAGCAGAGAGAATGCAGAAAAGATTCAAAATTACATTGTGAAGAAAGACTGGATAAATTGGGATTGTTTTCCCTGGAGCAAATGAAGATGATGGTGACCTTATAAAGATCTTACAAATCATGAGGGGCATAGATGAGATGGATTGTCACAGTTTTTCTCCCAAGGTAGCAGAGTTCAAAACTAGAGAGGCTTAAGCCAAGGGAGGAAAGATTTAAAGAGGACCTGTAGGACAAGACACCAACTACATCACTTACAGATCACCACTAGTCACTGGCAGTCAATCAGAAAAGTCCCCTTTATTCCATCTCTTTGCCTTCTGCCATTTAGCTAATGTTCTGTCCATGGTAGTTTCTTTTCTGTAATACCATGGTCTCTTATCTTGTTTAACACCCTTTTTTGTCAGATGCTCTTCTAAACAAACACGGACTTTCCTTTGTCTATCCTCTGTTTTTTTCCCCAAAGAACTCCAATAGATATGTCTGGGAAGAGGAGTGGAAGAGGTGAATACAATTACGGCATTTAAAAGACAGAGATGTACAAGGATCTCGATTTTTTGAGTGATAAGGATCAATTGCAGGCAAATGGAAGTAGATCAGGAAGGTACTTTGGCTATCGTGGACTATTTGGGTCAAAGAGCCTGATTCCATTTTGTGTTACTCTTGAATCTAATTAAGAATTTGATAAAGACAGTAAAGAGACAGGCTCTTAAAACTGAAATTCAAGAAATAGAATCAGTACGGAAAGAAAACATTGTGGCAGATGCTTTTAAGCCCCAAAGAAGAAGAATCATTTGGTATAAATCAGGAATTCACAGGGACACAAAGAGTAGAATAACAAACTATGGTGGACTTTAGTCTGTATATAGGCTGGACAAAGTAAATAAATATTTACAGTTTGAAGGATGAATTCATGGAGAATATATGAACAGTTTATTAGATCATGTTTATGAGCCAATGGTGGAACAGTCTATTTTAGGTCTATTGTTTTGTCATGAAATGGAGAAATTCTTAATCTGATAGTTAAGGGATCTTTAGGAAAGACTATTCACAATATGATGGAATTTTATATAAGAATTAAAAGTGATTTAGTTAAATATGAAACAATAGTCTTAAAACATAATCAAAATAAATAAATAATCCTTATCTTGGCTATAAATTATTGGGATACTACATTCATAGCAGTGACATTAAACCAGTTTTATTTACTAGACGGTACCCAGTTATTTTCAGTCATGCCATAACACTTAAAGATTATATAAAGCTCAAGTCAAGTAGCATCCATTCAGGACATCAGAAAGAGGGCCCAGCCATGGCTAAAAAGAAGTTAATGATAGACTGTGATAAAAATGAAAGTCTTGGAACATAAACAGAAAAATATTGGAAATACTTACCAAGTCTGACAGTATCTGTGGAGCAAAAGTGAAGTTAACATTTCAGGTTGACTGATCTTCATCATACCATTCTAGAAAACATATCAGGTAAAGTAATCTTGATCCCACCTTATCAGAGATATTCTCTATATCCAGCCATCCACCACACCCGTCTTGCTGTAATTTAAAATTAGTTTGCTTTCTCTCTGTTCCGGTAGTAGAAGGCAGTCATTGTGGATTTACGAGTGTGAAATCATGTTTCACATGTCTGCTAGAAGTTTTGTTTTCTTTGACTAGCGGAGCTGTAACTGCAGAATAAATAATGTGGAAGCCAGAGGATGTTGTGCATTTCCACTTTCAGAAGGAAATTGATGAAGTGCAATGCAAGAGGTATTAAACAAAATTAGTGTACATTGGCCCGGGGATGATGCACTGCTCTAGAATGTGGATTAGTTCCTATTCTGAAAACAGAATCGGAATGAGGAGGTTATTTTTTACATTTGGAGTCTGTGCTAAAGAATGCTACAGAGATTGGTGCTAAATGTTGACAATCTATGCAAACAATTTGTTTCAGGGAATGAAGCATAATATATCTAAGTCTGCTGATGGTACAAATTTGCATACCAATGGGAGTTGCATGAAATATGCACAGAAGTTTCAGAGGAATTATAAAGATTAAAAGAATGTGCAAGATGAAATATAATATGAAAATATGAAAGCACTTCTTTGATATGAAATGTTGTAAAGCAGAATAATTTTTAAATGATGAGTGATCAAAATATTTGATGGTTATAATGACCTTGATATGCTTGTATACAGATCACTGAGGCTTAAAATGTAAGTACAGCAACTAGGGATGCAAAAAGCCTTCAGTACAAGAGTTTTATTACAATAAAATATACAGTTCTGGTGAGACCTTACTTAGAATTTTGTCTGGTTTCCCTGTCCAGTTAAAAACATAGTTGCTATAGGAGGAGTGTAATGAATTCAAGGGTTGTCATGGGAGTTTAAACACAGCCTATACTCAAAGAATGAGAGATCTTCTCATTGAAGTGTTCTACATTATTGTTGGCAAGATAAGGTAGGTGCAATGTTGTTGTTTCTCCTCTTATTGGTGTCTAGAACCAGGGGTCACAGTCTGAGATAAGAAGTTGGTCATCCTTGTACTTATTGAGGTACAAGCTGAACAGGCCCTACGAGTCCTTCAAGTCGTGCTGCCCAGCAACCCATGATTTAACTCCAGGCTAATCACAGGACAATTTACAGTGACCAATAGACCTACCAACTGATATATCTTTAGACTATGGGAGCAACAAAAAAAAGAAATACCTTTACCCAGAATGTGATAATAATTGGATTCTTTAACCAGGGGTGATGTAGAGCCTCAGTGGTTAGGCATTCAGGGTAGTGGTAAATATATAATCAGAATCAGATTTAATATCACCATAAATTTGTTAAATTTATGGCAGCATAATTAGATCTTATGGGAATCCAGGACAAAGAACTGAGAAATAGAAGCAGAACATTCAGCTATCTGAACCTGTTCCAACATTCTACAAAATCATGTTGATCATATTCAGCTTCACTTTCCTGAAATCCCATTCCAATGACTGGAGCTGACTTAACGACCATGGATCAAAGATCAACTTTATTCACCGTATATATTTACATGTATGAGGAATTTGCTGTGGTGAAAGCCATTGGTGCCATAAAGCAAAGGGAGCCTGATATAAAGTGTATCCAGTCCCTCAGTGGTGATACCTGAAAAGGAAAGAGCCACTTGCACCTATATTCAACCTCCATCATATCATGTTTTATGTATTGTGATACACTGCCATACAAATCATGAACGCCCTGACCCATGAGAAGCTCTTCTTCTTCCGAAGCACTGACAAAAGATACGTGCAAATCAGGTCATTACACAATTGATTGACCCTGACTATCTGAGACGAGCGATAGCAGTGATGTGCAACATAAAAATAATTTTATCTCCCTACTGTGTGATGTTGGCATCTTATCACCATTGAACTTTATGAGTTTTTATCTCTACAATGAAATTGCAAATTGCCATTCCTGCACGGACTGTCATTGTAGCTTAAAATCCCTTCTCTTCCTTCTATAAATCAAATATTAAGGGTATAATTAAATGTAAAATATGATTCCACTTGATATTTAAACTTAAGTTTAGATATTCAGACAGATTGTAAACAGTATCAACTTCAGGTGACACCGCAAGGAAAATCATATGACTATAATGAGCTTCCAAAATAAATTATTTACCCTTGCAACATATACATAATGCAGGTTACTCCTAATTACTGTCACCTCTGTGGATATAAACTACTTTTGGATCCTTTTGTTTTTTTTATAGGATAATATAAAGAGTATTATTACTCGCTTGATGCCACAAGAATCAATGTCAGAATCTATATGGATGATTCTGACCTAAGCTATGTGATTGAAGTATATTGCGGTAATCATCTTTTTTATGACTGTTCAAATACTTACAGATATCTAATATTAAAAGCCCATTTATTTTTTAAAAAGGCAATTCATATCATCTTAAAAATTGAAGCAGTTTGTAAAAGGACAGCAAGTCTTTGAAATAGTTCATGGTTATCGACATCTGATCGGCACAACTTAACATTAGGAGCCTATCTTTGTTGTGCTTTCTATGAAGCGTAAAAAAGAAATGGATCGGTTTTATGGAAAGTCCTAGAATGCACTGCATCAATCTTTACAAGACTTCTTTAACCTTAAACAGTTCCATCATTGTTTTGTTGGCATACACAGCACACATATGGTCAAAATTAATAACCAGCTAAAAACATTTGTCCTCCCGGTTGCTTATACCCTTCATTGTTGCTAGTTTGCTCAAAGTTGCAGAGCTCTCATATGCAGTACCTTTGCAACATCAGGCCGATCCGATGGGGAGCTACTATCAAGTTGGATGCAAAATTCCATTCAACCAAAGCTTCAGTGAATCTACAGCCCAATTTTGAATGTCAAAGTACATTTATTATAATTATTATACAGTCAGGCACCTGCACTTGTGTTAAAACTGCCTCCAACATTACATCTATGATGTTTTCATCAGTATGTCTTTAGTGGGGCACTTGGCACATACTGTAACCTCAGGTCAGTAACTTCCAGGCAATCAGCTCTGGATCAGTGGGCAAAGAAATTGCTTCTGAGGCACAAAGTTCAAGTCCCACTCCAGAGGACTGAATATAAAACCTAGGCTGATGTTCTGGGGTTACCGATGGCATTAACAAACTAGGCACGATCCGCCTTCACAGATGGATGTTAAAGAATCCATGGCATTATTTCAAAATAAATCAAGGGAATTCTCTTTGGTTTCCTGGCTAATGTTTATCTTCAACCGACATCACTAAAATAAAATATTCAATCATTTACATCATTGCTCTTTGTGGCATTGACTGTTAGAACAGCAATTACGCTTCTAATATTTTATGCTGGTCTTAAAACACACTGGGATGTTTTAAGGTGGTAGAAAATGTTATTGAAAAACAAGCCTTTTTGTAGCATTATACACAACTACAGTTATTTCCCCATGGGAAAAATGAAAGCTGAGAGTTTTACATTGGAAATGGTGAAAAAACTAACAGGAGATTACTATTACTTAAGGTGATGTTTGGATTTCCTCTGCAGATAAAAGGCTGTATCAGTAGTTTATAATGTAGAAAAAACAAAAACGTATCTGAATTAAGACTCCCCTCCTTGTTAAATTTGGGGGGGAGGGGTGAATGTGCAGAACCATGAAATAAAACAACAAATGAATGGATTTCCCACATTGGCACTTCTTGGTAAATCCCATAACAATATAATGGCTCCAATTTTCCACTGAGCAGAAGTCTTACATAACACACACAAAATTCTAGAGGAACTCAGCAGACCAGGCTGCATCTATGGAAAAGAGGACAGTCAGCGTTTCGGGCTGAGGCCCTTCAGCAGGACTGGAAGGAAAAAAAGATGAAGAGTCAGAGTAAGAAGGTGGGGGGAGGGAGGGTGAAACACAAGGTGAAAGATACAGGGCTGGAGAAGGGGGAATCTAATAGGTGAGGACAGAAGGCCACCAATGAAAGAAAAGAGGTGGGGAGCACTAGAGGAAGGCAATGGCCCGGCAAGGAGATAGGGTGAGAGGGGGAATGGGGAGGACATTACTGGAAGTTTGAGAAATCAGTGTTCATGCCATCAGGTTGGAGGCTACCCAAACAGAATATAAAGTGCTGCAGCACACACAAAATGCTGGTAGAACATAGCAGACCAGGCAGCATCTATAGGAAGAAGTACAGTTGACATTTCGGGCTGAGACCCTTGGTGTTGTTCCTCCAACCTGAGTGTGACCTCATCACAACAGTAGAGGAAGCCATGGACTGAAATGTCGGAATGGGAATGGGAAGTGGAATTAAAATGGGTGGCTACTGGGAGATCCCTTTTTTTCTGGTGGATGGAGCATAGGTGCTCAGTGAAGCAGTCTCCCAATCTATGTCAGTTTTCACTGAAATACAAGAAGCCAGACTGGAAGCACCAGGTACAATATATGACCCCAACAGACTCACAGGTGAAGTGTCACCCTACCTAGAAAGGGCCTGGAATGGTAGTGAGGGAGGAGGTGTAGGGGCAGGTGTAGCACTTGTTCTGCTTGCAAGGATGAGGGCCTGGAGGGAGATCAGTGGGGAGGGACGAATGTACAAGGAAGTTGCATAGAGAGTGATCCCTGTATAAAGCAGGGAGTGGGGGGGGGGGCGCGGGGGGAAGGATGTACTTGATGGTGTGATCCTGTTGGAGATGGCGGAAGTTACGGAAAATTATGTACACCTCCTCCATCACTAAAAATCAAGGCACAGCAGTCCTTCCAGATGAGGTAACACTTCACCTCTGAGTCTGTTGGGATCATTTATTGGATCTAGTGCTCCCAGTATGGCCTCCTGTACGATCGGTGAGACCTGACGTGGATTGGGAGACTGCCTCACTGAACACCTATGCTCCATCGGCCAGAAAAAGTGGGATCTCCCCATGGCCACTACTTTTAATTCCACTTCCCACTACCATTCCGATATGTTTATCCATGGCCTCCTCTACTGTCGCAATGAGGCCTCACTCTGGTTGGAGGAGCAACATCTTATATTCCGTCTGGGTAGCCCCCAATCTGATAACATGAACTTTGATTTCTGAACTTCTGGTAATTCTCCCCCCCCCCAACTCCTCTATCCGCCATTCCCATTTTACTCTCTCACCTCATCGTTTTGCCTGCCCATCACCTCCCTCTGGTGCTCCTCTCTTCTTCATTCTTCCATGGCCTTCTGTCCTCTCCTATCAGATTCCTCCTTCTCCAGTCCTGTATCTTTCACCAGTCAATGTCACAACTCTTTATTTCACCCTTCCCCCCTCCTGGTTTCACCTATCACCTTGTGCTTCTCCCTCCCCACCCCCCCCCACCCTTTTAGTCTGTCTCCTCATCTTTTTTCTCCAGTCCTGCAGAAGAGTCTTGGCCCAAAACATCAACTGTACTCTTTTCCATAGATGCTGCCTGGCCTGCTGAGTTCTGCCAATATTTTGTGTGTGTGTGTGTGTGTGTGTGTGTGTTAATTGGATTTCCAGCATCTGCAGATTTTCTTTTGTTTGTGGGAAGTCTCACCTGTTTGTCAGTCTCCTAAATGCTGAACATGTTCTTACCTGGAACAGGAAACAGGTGTGATCTTACAGAGGTAAGCCAAGTTCCAGCTGATTGGTAAGATTCAATGCCGTGTAAGGTCTTTCCAATTAAAAACAGTTGACCTTGCTTCCAAAATTGACATTTGGTGAAACCGTACCTCGAATGCTGAGCAGCTGATACACAGTAGCAGCCAGAACTTGAATGTGAATGTTGACCAGACTAGTATCCTTTTTAAAGATTTAAAGATGATAAGAGCTTCAAAAATATATGAAATAGTGCACATATTTCAAGGGAAAGGGCAAGGCAAAAAAAGCTATGTGATAAATAAACACTGGTATTCAGAAAAAATTGGAAATCTATAGAATCAATCTCTCTCTCTCGTGATGATTATACTCCATTGAAATTAAAGGGATTGCTAGATCAACTCCGTCTAATCTAGTGAAGTTAATTTTGTTTGTCCAATAGTGTGATACATCAGAATGTTATGAAGTAACAGAGGTATGCAAAGTGTTTTAAATAGCAAGATCCCACTCCTCCCTTTGCCATCTGACATGATCTTGTTTGTATCAGGACCGACCAGCTATACTTGTCTTTGCTCCTCTATTGTTTTATTTTTAATATTGCGACCTGTTCAGAATGTCCAAATGAGATAAGCTGTACAATATCACCCGGATTCCAGAGCATACCAATAGTTCAATTGTTCATTCACTGGCTATCCACCATTACACATTTTCACAGAAGTCTTCTTTGCTCCACCCATTGCTGTCCCCCACCTTCTCTGTTATTTAGACTTACTCACTTACTCAATTCTGAAGGTCTAACTGGTTTCTCTTCCCACAGAGGTTGCTGGACTGGTTGAACTGAATGCATTTTTGCTTTTGTCTTATGGTTTTTGATCATCTTTGACTTCCAGAAAAAATATTAAAATTGATCAAATAAATCAAAGAAAAGGCAATACAAAATCAGCTAAAATACATAAAGATATTAAGCAATTAATGAAAACTACTTACATTTGTTCCCTCCTGTTCATGTGAATGGTCTCTCCTGGTGAAGGATCTTAGCGCAGTCGCAACAGTGATCTTGGACCTTATTGTCTACCTGCACTGCACATTCTGTGTAGCTGTTACACTTTATTTTCCATTCTATTATTGTTTTACCTTGTCCTACCTCAGTATAGATGAATTGATATGCAAGACAAGTTTTTCACTGTATTTAATAGCAAATCAATTCCAATTCCAGAGAAAATGAATGGAAAACTTAATGAGCTCCTCCTCTGCTCCTGAGGTTGATGGATGGTACAGTGAAGTACAGTTGGCAATTCGCAAGTGGAGCTTAAAGAACTCAAAGTAATGACTAAAAGATTCTGTTTGTGCAGGATTCCTGAAACTAATCAGAACTGTACCAAGAAATGCTGGCCATGACCGAACTAAAGTCAGCCAATGTGTCCTTTAATACCAACGCTGGTTTCTTATTCCCCCTTTTAATTTTGCCTTTCTCTATTTGTAATGCAGCTACATTTAATTTTCATAAGTTCTTTCTACCCTGGTTTTACAATTTTTGCTTGTTTACTCACGTATTCTATTTTCTCTTTCTTCATGAATGTTCATTAATGGTTTTACATTTTAAAACACTCAAAATCGTCAGGCAGACTGCTTATTTTTGGTAACATTAAAAGTTTTTTTCAATTTAATTCTCTTGATAACTTCTCTAATTTGGATGTACCATTTTTACGTGTAATATGATCCATGGAGAGAATAGTTTTATAACCCTTTTAAATTGCAGACTGAGTAACCTAATCAACTTTTTAATGCAGTTAGGTAGATTTTTGTGTATTCTTTTAACCTTTTTTTGAGATTCCAGATCATATACCATTTATAAAAAGCCAGAGCAATCGGTTTAGGTCCTTTACACTCAGATTTCCTTTTTGGAATTATATAATCTACTTATATTCCTTTATTCTGTGCTTCACTTTTGTCAGTTCATAGGCTCAGTTTTTAGTGGGTTGCTGTTCAGTGTCTCTTTGTTCACTGGCACAGCTACACACCATCAGTCAACTGCCCAGATTAAAGATCTACCGCCGACTGCGATCTCAGAGATTCAAGTACTATAACCTGAAATGAAGATGAAACAGTCACTGAGGTTATAGGTATCCAATCATTTACTGTCTCTACCACAATCAGGCCTCTGACCATTGCAGAAACCACACCAGTGCTTTCATATCTGGATAATTATTTTTCATTCTCCTTGACCTAATTTCCCTCATATAGGTTTTTTTGAGTCCACTGATTCTGTATTAAACAAGAATTAATTTTTATCTCTTTTAACAGGATAGATTTTTAAAAAAGTAGACACAGTGGGTGGTCTACAACTTCAAGCATTGATTCATAGTATGTGACAGAGATTGAGGACCATCCAACTATCAGATCTGCACTAGAAATTTTGCCTCGATGAACCCCATAGCTTGCTTCCCCTCGATACCCTCTTCTAATGCACTAATTCCCTTCTAAAAATATTTGATAGCCCTTGATCCAGTATATGTACCTGACATACTTTTCATATTCTGGGCATTCTTTCTATACAACGACTTTCTCACTATTCTGTAATATTTATTGTGGTTATCTCAAATTTGCGTACATTTGGAAACAAGTTACAAGTTTCTTATTAGTGAATAAAGAAATTGCCTGGGCTACTCAATAGATCAGGTAGTTTTGAGACAGAGAGACAGAAAAACAGAGAGTGAGTGTGTGTGAAAGAGTCATTGAATCTATTGAGTCTGCATTTATAGAGCAATTGCATTCCCCTAATTTCCTCTATAATATATCCTCTCCACTTTCCCGTCAATTCTACTGCCCACCTCACTCTCTCCCCTGAAAGGTCATTGCCTCTCAGCAGCAACCTTTCCCCTTTCATGCTGCCCGAATGTCTGAGGATCCCCAGTATTTTCCTTTCAACTTCAGATTTACAACTTCTGGATTTGTTTTTGCATTTTAGCCACTATTTTATAAAACTTTTCCCCATCTTATTTGCTCCAATGAAGTTTGTTTGTGCATCTTTTTAAACCTCCCCTGTAAAACAGTTTTAACTTATCCAGTTTTTCTTCATAATTAGAGAACGCTGACCCAGCTGGTCAGTCTGCATTGTGCCTCTTCCACCACTTAGCACATTATTTGAAGAGTAGCCACTGAATATCAAGTTTTTGCATTTGAATCAATGAATTTGGCATCATGGAATACAAAAGCAAAGAAGTAATATTAAATTAAATTCTACCTAATCCTGCTCTACACTTTAGGAAGAAAGTTAATGCTTCAGAAGATACATAGGATATTTACAACAATACGAAGAAAGAAGTGGCATTTTGGTTCAATTAGTAGAGCTGCTACAGCACACAGCTCCAGTGACCCGGTTCAAGTTTAACTTTGAAGAGGCCCCATACATTTTCCCATGACGAAGTGGGTTTTCTCCGAGCGCTCGGTTATCTTGTGCATGTCAATCTTATAAATGTTGGTCGGTTAATTGGCAGCGTTTAATTATGCCAGGTATAGATGGTTGTAGGCGGGCAGTAGAATTCAATGGGACAGTGGAGAGAATATGTTGCAGAGGAAATCTGGGAAAAAAGATGGCTCTATAAATGCAGACTCAATAGGCCCAGTGATCTTAGGAAATGAATATATATGAAAGGCTTCTCACATAGCAAAACTTGCTATATCTATGCAGATAAGGTAAATGTAATAAAGATGCAAGAATTATCAGGGATTTGAAAGGATTGAGAGGGAAGAATTGTTTCTATTGCAGTCTTAGGATGATAATTTAAGATAATTGGCTAATGACGTGGTGAGATTTGCAGAAAGCACTGCTAAAGCAAAAGTTATACTCTGGACAAATGTGAAAAGTAGCTCAAAATAATTTCTGTTGTATCTTACAAATGAGAAGTGGACATACACTTGAAAAATAGAAAAAAAGCTGAGCTACTGGGAAAAAAATGAGAGATGAGACCAATTGGTTACGTCCTCCTGTCCACTGAGCTTGCAAGTGTCAGGAAATGTCGAGGAGGTTGACCCTAAAGTAGAACAGTGAAGACTATTTTGTGGTGAGCAATAACTTGAATAGTAAATTGAAAAATAATAAGCCACGGGGGGGGGGGGGCATAAAACAAGAGTACCAAACATCACATGCAACAAGATAACTGAAGGCTAGAAGCAACTGTTTGAGGCCAGCTGGTCCAATGAGTGAACAACGACTGTGGATAAGAGCTGAATTTAAATAGGCTGCAGGTAATAAGTTGGAAATGAGTGGCAGCTTCCCATTAGCTGGGTGGAGTCAGAGAGGTACCTGTCTGTGCAGGCCAGGCAGGAAACCCCTCACCAATGGCTGGCACCTGACAGCCCAGAGTGACCAGATGGATCTGGGGAACTCCTCGATGACCGATGGATCCAAGATGAAACTGAACAGCACCCAGGATCTCTCCTTCAGACTGAACCCTTCCCACTCAGCCAGTTACTGAATACCCATACACAATGATATGAATCCATCAAATGACAAACCATGTACACTGGACCACCTTCTACCAGCCTAGGTTTCAGAGGTGCAGGCTCAGGTGGGTTGGCTGGTCCATGGACAACATGCGATCTGTGAAGCAGCATACTGCTGGCTTCCCTCTTACTGAGGGAGATGACAAGGTTGTGATAGTCCTGTGGGAGTTTGGTAAGGTCAAGGGTTTCCTCTGTCTCCACGGATATATGGGATGTTTAACTGAGGTTGCAGGTAGGTGGTCCAACTCAGTAATGAATCAGATAACTTGGCAAAATGAAGGTTGGGAAAAGGAGAGCCAAGGTAAGCAAAGATGAGAGCAGTGTTAGTTAGTGTTGATCAGCAGGAATTGAACAGACTCGCAATGCTCTCTGATGCTCACAATCACAGGCTGCATACCATCCCAGACCCAGGTGACATCTGTCAATGACCATCATACAAAAGGGGAGAAAGATAGACTTGGTAGGATGTCCAAGCTGCACAAACAGTGTCCTGTCCAGAACGTTGCCTGCTGTTCTAGAGTTCACCAGAGCCTCCTGTGCATATAGAGCCATCCGGGTGTGGAGGAGGACAGAGAGACAGAGAGAGAGAGAGAGAGAGAGAGAGAGAGAGAGAGAGAGAGAGAGAGTGAGAGAGAGAGCTGGGCTGCGGTGCTGGAACAAGGGGCCAGGACAAGCTTACTAGTTAGAAGGCCCCGTGTCTCTACCTGATGGTGCTGTTTCCTGGATGCAGTGTGCATTTGATGCCTGGTAGTCAGCTGCTCTACACAAAACATATCTCACCGACATTCACGCTCTTGGGGTAGTAAGGGAGCTCACCCTAGCTGCCTGGGATCTGGAGGCATTGCTGAGGAGTGTCCTGCAGCCTGAAATGGAACTGGGGGTCTGGCTGATGATCTGAAGGCTCATTCCATAAGAAGATTGTCAATGCGAAGGGCCAAAGTGATGAACCTTTTGAGGCTGGTGGGCATCTCCTGGTTAGAAAGCTGGTCATTCAAGCACTCTGAGATGCCACAATGGTAATGGGCCAGCAGCACTTCTGTATTCCAGCTCCATTCCCTTGCGAGGATCCTGAATTCCACTGTGCAATCCAGCAAAGTGTCTGATCCGCTGCCTTCCTTCCACTTTCTGGATGGTCAAGCACCTTGGTGGTGAAGTCTCCATAACTGTTGCAAATGGGAGTCTTATGATCCCAGCTAGTGGTGGCCCAGGTCAGAGCTTGCCCAGTCAAGAGAGGTGATGAAGGCAATCTTGGCTCATTCCATAAAATAGAGAAGAGACTGGAGTTGGAAGTGCAGGTCGCACTGGGACAGCATCAGGTAGGGGATCCATTGAATCCGGAACTCCGAGGGAGAAGGTTAACTGGCGTGGTGTTGGTGTATCAAGACAGAGTTGGTTGAGAGTAGTGAGAAGATAGTAAATGGTTTCCAGCTGCTTCTGAATCATGTGCTCCTGGCGACAGACGAGTTCCTTTAAACAAGCAAACTCTGCTGGATTAATCACTGGTTCACTCATCCTATCAGGAAACATAGAGGAGGTTTGACCCAAAAGCAGAACAGTGGAGACAATTTAGCACTGGGTTATAACTTTAATAGTCAACTGCAAAATAATAAGCCATGAGGGGCTATTAAACAAGAGAGAATAGATACTAAACACCACAGGCAATAAGGTTCAGCATAACTGGTTGAATCTGGCTTTTTCAATGAGTGAATGAGAGCTGGTTTTACATAGGCTGTAGGTGATGATTTGGAAATGAGTGGCAGGTGATTCCTGTTTAGCCAGAACAAGCGTACGAGTTAGAAAGTCGTGGCGGTAATGCACCATTAAGCTGGATGCCAACCGCCGTAAAACAAGATACAGACAGAGTTAGAAAGTCAGGTGGACACTAGGACGTACCTGCCAGTATATTTCAGTTCAACACGACCTCTGTTTTTCTGTATTTTATGCTTCTAGATGTAAAACCAAGGATTCAGTCAGGCTATTTTATGGCCTATCTACTTGTACCATCAGCATTAATAGCCTGCCATCAGTACAGCAAGGTTTCTAAGCTCTGCTAAAATCTACCAATATGAATTACCTTTCCCTTCTCTTTTTTTCCTCTGGTACAATTACTTCATACAGTTCTACATAGAACTTTATTTGTCCAGCAATGACTTTTACATAGTAAAATATCCCAAGGCATTTATTTTATTTCATTTTCTCAATTTATTAACCTTCTGTGCTTATCCTAAAGCTAATATATAACATTGCCTATTTACCATTACCTTCCTTCTGTCTTCCCCTTACGAAAGCAGTTTTTCTTCATTATTTTGTAACTTGTTAATATTTCTGATAACATTGTGAGTATTTGAGTTTCTGGGTCTAATTAACTGGATGAAAGGGTAGTAAGTCAGTTTCTTGAAGTGCTGCAGTCTTTCAGGTAGTGGTGAACCATGGTTCTGTTGGAATGGGTGTAGAAGCTTTTAGACTCAGCAACAATGAATGAACAATATAATTCCAAATGAAAATGGTGTGTGAAATTTAGGGAAAACTGCAGATTGGTGTGTTACATTGTGCTTGCCAACTTGGTGGTAGAGGATGCGGGTGTAGGAAATGCTATCGAAGAAGCTGAGGTAAAAGACTGCAGTTTATGGAAATCAAAACAAAAACTGCTGATGTTGTAAATAAGAAATTAAATCTTGAAAAATGAAGGCAAAATATATAAAAGAGAAATGCTGGAAACACTCCAGCAGGTCAGGAAGCATCTGAGGAAAGGAGAACAGTTAACACTTCAAATCTGGGATCCTTCATCAAAACTACAAAAGGGGGAAGTTAATTCAGGAACCGCAGATGTGGGGTGGGAACGGCTGGAACAAAGGGAATATATCTGACAGGATGAGATGAGGTGACCTAATACAGTAGTTAAGGGGCTGTTAAATTTCTTTGTCTATATAATGTGTTGCTGATGATAAGGTCATCATGATACCTGTCCAGTGAACCAACCTACACAGAAAGGAAATAAAGCAGAGCCAAAGTGATGGCAGACAAAGAGACCAGAACCTAAGAGCAGGAAGAGAACAAGCTGAAACAATAGATCTGCTTAGCAGGTCCTACTTGTAAATCTTGGGGAGAAGGTAGAAGCATGCAGGGTACACCTGGACAGACTGCAAGCTTAGAGGCTGTAGAGAGAGGATTTCCTGAGGAAATGAGTCCAGTTACAGTGCGGGAGACAATGTTCTTATATTTGTTGATGGGATTGTAGCCTAGAGAGAGATATGAGAGTGTGGCCAAGAGCTGATGTTTTGCTTGATAGAGGATAGTTCATCAACAGCACTACCCTTACTGTTGGGTTGGGTGACCATATTAGGATTGGCTCTTTGAGAGCAGAGTGCTGCAAGTTCTGAGTGAGTGAGGGGAGCAGAAAAATCAAGGCAGCCAACCATTGGTAATCAACGTTACCAAAATGAGTGAAGGTACAAGGTGAGAGTGAGGAATCCGGGTGGATTGGAGACAAGAGGAAGAGACTACAGTCTGGGTAAGCATGCCTATCCAAAGAAGTAGGCATACAGACAGCCAATGAAGCGTTCAATGTCATGTTGGGCTCTGAACCCATTACCCATTAGGAATAAAGGGGTAAAAAGCTGAGGCCTCTGTTGATATCTAATCAGGATCAGATGGTGGATGATCATAAAAAGATGGTGAAAACACAGTAGAGGCTGGAACTGCATGAAGAGATGATGCTAGAAGAAAGGGCAGGAGAGATATTGGAATAAATGAGCTCTGAGATTCTTGAGGATGGAAAATGATATCTATTGCAACACTAAATGCAGCAGAGAACAAAGCAGAACTGCTGTCCATGAAAATTTTAAGATAAGGTGAATTAGTGTTGTTGTAGGGAGGGTCCAAAAGCATCCATTTGCCAACCCATGGCATGAAGCATAGATGTCAGGATGTGAGGAGAACGCTACCTTCAGAAACGTTGGGTAGTTTGACTTGCCCATGGTCATGCATAGGTTCCAGCTTTGAAAGATTGCAATTTGAGTAGAAGTCTATAGAGGAGAAGTTGAAATCAGTGACAAGCTAAATAAATAAAAAGATCTGTAGAAGTAAGTTTTGATCAACTTCATTTCAAAGTCTAGAAAGGAAAGGGTAATCAATGGCGATGAACAAGGCAAAGGGAATAAATAGAAGGCTTGCTAAAAAGAAGAGAAGCTTTTTGAAGTTGCCATTCCTGGAGGTGAAATGGCAGCAAATTCACATTAAATAAGTATTTTAAAAAGACTATTTTTGCTGGAAAATAAAAGCAAATAAATCTGGAAATGATCTGAAGGTCAGACAGATCTGTCTAAAGAGAAACAGTTATTCTTTAAAGTTACACTGGACAGCAAATTTTGTTGAAAGTGCTGCTTCCACAGAATTATTTTAGGTTATGACAGACCACTTGAAGCTGAACACAAATATAATTTCAAACTACTTGTATCACATAGGAATTTGGAGAAATAATAAATTCACTTTTATTGAATGTAATTTGTTTACTTGCATAACGGCATTGATGCTTTTCAATAGTTCAACTAAGCGAAAAATGCTTTGTTGATGATTTTCATTTGTACTTTCAAGTGTCTGAGGCTTCTCACTTAAAGGTCCAACAATAATCAGCCAGCATTGATCGGTTTCTGTTGACCTTTCTTCATGACCACAATGTCCTAGTGAGATCTTTCATTATACTTGTTGCTGGCAGTGCCTAGATTTACAGGGAAGATGTCTAAATGGGAATGCAGAAAATGATTCCTTAGTGACATGTTGCACTTCACTGTTTTGTATGCTTGATACACGTTGTCAGCCAGCTGTACACATTTACTGCTCTGTAGCAGCCAAAAAAAAATTTCAGCAACATCCTTGAATGTCTTCCATGTGATTTTCTCTGGTCCCACTAGGAGTTCTTCGAATTGCCTGTCACTGATGACCTGTGGGCCAACAAAAATGCCTTCCTTAATCTTGGCATCAGTTATTCTGGGAAATATCTGTCTCAAATATTGAAATCAATCCTGGAAATTTTTGTGCCTGATGACAGCAGATTCTATCTTTATAATCTTGAACTCAGCAATTTTGTTTGTTGCCTTTGACAAACCAAAGTCTCTGACCAGGTCATTTAACTCAGATTGAATAATCAGATGAGGCGCACTCGACATAATGGATTCAAAATCTGTATTGGTATTAGTGTTGTTTTCCATTCCAGGCTCATGCATCATGCATCTTTGTCTGCCTCCTCTAGACTCCATGGCTCTGGTGGCTTCAGTGCTGGAAGACTATCATCATGTGGCACAGGTCTTATGCCAAAGGGACATTGGGATAGTCAATGGATTTCTTGTTTTTTGCAGAGAAAACAGATGCACTGATCAGATAGAAGTAGCAGTCTGTCACATGATCCTTCTGCTTTTGCCATATCATTGGGACAGCAAACAGCATTGACTTCCGAGTATCTCTGAGCCAAGCTCTAAGATCAACAGTGCATGTTGCGTAACAAATGTGAGGAGCCCAGGCTTTGTCTTGGTCACCAATTTTACACCCAAATTAGAGCTTTTTGTCACCAATTTTACACCCAAAGTAGCACATGAAGAGAAATCATGCTCTGTCTTGGAGATTTAAGCATATACTCACGACAAAAATACCAGAAATTATCATGGCTGTTGCAACAAAGGCGAGACATTTTGATATCACAAATACTCCTGAAAATGCAATTACCTTACTATAATGAGTACACACAATATGCTATGTGAGTAGAGCACGTGCATCAAATTGATTGCAAACTGATATACTTGTAAATGCAATGTGTGGAACGGTGTGTACGTGATGCTTTTAGTGTCTTCTTAAAATCTGTACTGTCATGCAATATCCAACCTGCCTAAGCATGCCCATGCATGTCTGGACAAGATAGAAAACCTTTCAGATTACGTTGTGGGGAACATTTTTATTGACTTTGTTATGAATTGAGATAAGAAAGATATGCGATTTCAAAATAAATGGTGCATGATAGAGAAAATTTCATAGTGATTTCATGATCAGCAGCTCAAAATTCATAAGGTACGCCTAAAAGTATTCAGAAAGCAAAATTGTCCAGTGTTATTTATCCTTGTATACTGTAAGAGTTCATTGATGTTGTGTATGGTGAAAACATATCAAGTTGAAGATGTGGATCCATTTACAATACTGATTTGATATCAGTGTTACCTACTTAGACACTTCCATCAAGCTAATATACTTTGTTATGCATCCGAGGGAGTACAGCATTCATCAATAGGAACCCTCATCTATCCCTTCAACAAAATTTCAAGAAACACTCAACAAGTAAGAGACTTGTTTACTGCACTGCAGTTAAAAAGTTTTCTATAAAACCTGGGTATTGTCAAGGAGAAAAGTCTTTACCAGAGCCTTTACTCATACTTGATTGATGTGAACAGCTTGATGCTGCATCAATTTGCGTAGTTCATGAGGGAACTTGGACTGAGCCCAATGTGAGGGGCACCCTGCTGGAAGAGGGAGGAAATGGAAGAGTAGTAAGGTGAGGGATCTCATACCAGGATCCCCATCTTGATCCACTATCTTCTTTTGGATTTAGTGGCTTTAGTCTATTAGTTCTGCATTGCATCATGAATAGCTTAAAACAGTGGTGCACATACTTCTGAAAAATTCACATTATTTTACTACCACTATTTCCATATACATTATTTTTTTGCTTTGAGTTTTGGATAATGGCAGGATTCTTTTAATGGAAGCAACTGAAATAATTGTATCTGTTGCTAAAGTTTAACACTTCAGGCTTGTTATCACAAATCAACACTAGTAAACACAGTTACAAAATAAATCTGTGAAACATAATAACCAAACAACATATTTTTTTGTTTCAGAGTGTTTATTGGTATTTGATCAATAACTAGATTCTCATTAGAATTAAATAAAGCGCATTTTATTGCTCACCACACTTTCCATGGTGATTTTGAAACGTTAGTTAAAAGGATTCCAAAATTTGTTACCTCTGAGAGTTTTATAGAAGTATTTAGCGTGATTGGCAAACAAACAAGAAGAGTTGTTATATAGTCAGAATCAGAGGGGAAGAAGCTGTTCCTGAAATGTTGAATGTGTGTCTTCAGTCTCCTGTACCTCCAGGTTGATGATATCAAAGTCCTGGATGATGGGGTTTCTTAATGATAGATGCTGCCCTTTTAAGAAATCACCTTTTGAAGGTGTCCTCGATGCTGTGCACATGTTGGAACTAACTGAGTTTACAATTTCCTGCAGCTTGCTCTGATCCTGTGCAATGGCCCCTTAATAACAGATTGTGATGCAGCCACTTAGTACACTCTTTACCTATATATCTATATCCATAGAAATTTGTGAGTGTCTTTGGGGACATACCAAGTCTCCTCAAACTCCTAATGAAATATTGCTACTGTCGTGCCTTCTTTGTAATTGCATCAATATGTTGAGCCCATGATAGATCCTCAGCATACTGACACCCAGGAAATTGAATCTGCTCACCCTTTTCACTGTTGATCCTTTGATGAGGACTGGTGTGTGTTCCGTTAATGTCCCTTCCTGAAATTCACGACCAGTTCCTCAGTCTTACTGAAGTTGAGTGCAAGGTCATTTTTGTGACATCACTCATACCATCATTCCCACAATCCTGTTTGAGAAGTCGCAGAACCTGGGCCTCTGTACCTCCCTCTGCAAATGTATCCTCAACTTCCTAACTGGAAGACCACAATCTGTGTGGATTGGTGATAACATACCCTCCTCGCTGATGATCAACACTGGCGCACCTCAGGGGTGTGTGCTTAGCCCACTGCTCTACTCTCTCTATATACAGTACACATTACTGTGGCTAAGCATAGCTCAAGTACCATCTATAAATTTGCTGACAATACAACCATTGTTGGTAGAATCTCAGGTGGTGACATGAGGCTGTACAGGAGGGAGATATGCCAACTAGTGGAGTGGTGCCACAGCAACAACCTGGCACTCAATGTCAGTAAGACAAAAGAGCTGATTGGACTTCAGGAAGGGTAAGACAAAGAAACACATACCGGTCCTGATAGACGGATCAGAAGTGGAGGGAATGAGCAGCTTCAAGTTCCTGGGTGTCAAGATCTCTGAGGACCTAACCTGGTCCCAACATATTGATGTAGTTATAAAGCAGGCAAGATAGCAGCTATAATTTTTTAGGAGTTTGAAGAGATTTGGTATGTCAACAAATACACCCAAAAACTTCTATAGTTGTACCATGGAGAGCATTCTGACAGACTGCATCACTGTCTGGGATGGAGGCACTACTGCACAGGACCGAAAGAAGCTGCAGAAGGTTGTAAATTTAGTCAGCTCCATCTTGGGCACTAGCCTACAAAGTACCCAGGACATCTTTAGGGAGCAGTGTCTCAGAAAGGCAGCGTCCATTATTAAGGACCTCCAGCACCCAGGGCATGCCCTTTTCTCACTGTTACCATCAGGTAGGAAGTGCAGAACCTGAAGGTACACACTCAGTGATTCAGAAACAGCTTCTTCCCTCCGCCACTTGATTCCTAAATGGACATTGAATCTTTGGACGCTAACTCACTTTTTTTTAATATACAGTATTTCTGTTTCTGTATGTTTGTTTACTCTATTCAATTTACATAATTGATTTACTTGTTTATTCATTATGATTGTTATTTTTATTTTTTTTTCCCTCTCTGCTGGATTATGTTTCACTACTGCTAAGTTAACAAATTTCATGTCACATGTCGGTGATAGTAAACCTGATTCTGATTCTGAGCTAATCTATCTCACTCCTGTTCACCTCCTTGTTACCATCTGAAATTTTACCAACAATAGTTTATTGGTTGTATTTGAGCTGTACCTAGACACACAGTTGTTGGTATAGAGAGAGTGGAACAGTGAGCTAAGCACACATCCTTGAGGTGTGCCAGTGTTGATTGTCAGCGAGGAGGAGACAATATCATATTTTTGATCCACACAGACTATGGTCTCCTGTTGAAGAAGTCAAGGAAAGAATTGCAGGAGTAGTTATATAGGCGCAGGTTTTGGATCTTGTTGATTGGAAATGAAGGTATGATTGTGTTGAATGCTGAGTTGTAATCAATAAGCAGCAGCCTGACGTACTGTAGGTATTAATATTGTTCAGGTGATCCAAGGCTGAGCGGAGAACCATGAAATTGCATCTGCGGAAGACATATTGTGGTGATAGGCAAATTGCAGAGTGGGTGCAGGTCCTTGCTTATGCAGTTGATTCTACCCATGACCAACCTCTCAAAGCATTTTATCACAGCAGATGTGAGTGTAATTGATCAATAGTCAGTAATGCAGCTCACCCTGATCGTCCTGGGCACTAGTACGATTACTGCTCTTTTGAAGTAGGTCGGAACTTCCAACTGCAGCAGTAAGAGATTGAAAATGTCCTTGAATACTCCTGCCATATGGCTTGCACAGGTTTTCAGAGCCCTACCAAATTGCTATGATCCTGTTTACGCAATCTGAAAGAGAACAAGGAGATTCAGTAGTGCATTTCAAAAGGTAATTTGATCTACACTTAAAATACTAAGAACGTACGGAGTAGTGGTTAACGAAAGTGGCAGGCAAAGACGTGGTACAATGTTTTTGGCTTGAATAATTTCCTGTTGTGCTGTAGAGTTTTATAGATGAAACTTCAGCTCAAGAGAATGGGCTTAGGTAGGTCATGTAAAAAATAAAATTGCAAAAAAAAACCCTCCACAATTGAACCAAACCTCATCCTTCCTCTTGCAGTAAATTTCAAAAGAGGAAATGACCCAGTCACTCAGTCTATCCTCAGTCTGCTCCATCTTGTTCACATGATTTTCTAAAAGTCATTTTTCTTTGTTACAGTGTTTTTAGTTGACAGTGTCTTTTTACTTTTACAAGCACGTTCAATTATGTCCATTTTTGCCATGGCTTCAACAACCTAAATTCTTATACCAGCATTCTTTTGCTGAATGCACATTTTTACCACAACAGCAAAACTGATTTCCAATAGGTATCCTAATCTGAAAGTCAGTAGATACTTTACGAACCTGGGAAAATGCACTTAATAGCTGTGCTTCTTTAGCTGCCATCTCCATAGATGTACTAATCACATTTTCCTTCTGTAATGTTAGTCTGTATCTTCTATAAGCAATCATTCCTAAATTGCCTCACTAGGCAGACCACATATGAGTCTATCGCATAACGTGTCATTCAGCACCTGCCCAAAATCACAGTTTTCAGTCAATTGCTTCAGCACCATCACAAACTGTTATATTGACTCGGCTTCGCCTTGATTCCTTAATGAAATCTAAACTTCTCAGCAATAATGAAAGGTCTACACATTCTTGCACATTCATCTACTGATCTAGAAGGCTCTTGAACATCCCTCTTCCACCACTACCTCAGGCAGCATATTTCAGGAACTCCCCTACACTCTGTGCAATAAACTTGCCCCACACCTAAACTTGCTCCTGAACTCACCTTAAATACACACCATCTGGTATTAGATACCTCTTCTCTGGGCAGAGGATATGGGCTGTCTACTCTGTCTAGGCCTCTCATAATCTTATAAACCTCTGTCAGAGAAACAATGCCAAGGTTATGCAACTTCTTCTTGTGCACTAACACCCTCTAATCCAGGCAGCATCCTGGTAAGCCTCTTCTGCACCTTCCTCATAGCCTGCATATCCTTGCTAACTTGGGGCAAACTGAACTGAATGCTATATTCCACATGTGGCCTCACTAGAGAGTGACAACACTGCAACATAACTTCCCAACTCATGCACTGAATTCATCAACTAATAAAGGCAACCATGCTGTATGCCTTCTTTACCATCCTGTGAGCCACCATTTGGGAGCAATGGACTTGAACTCCAAATCCCTCTGCACATTTGGTTAGGTTAAACTCCCCGTGATATTCCTCTGCCCATATCTGCAACTGATCTATAATCTGCTAAACCCTTTGCCAGTCTTCCACATTATCCACTATCCTACCAATCTTCATTTGCTTGGAACAACAGGAATTCTGCAGATGCTGGAAATTCAAGCAACACACATCAAAGTTGCTGGTGAACGCAGCAGGCCAGGCAGCATCTCTAGGAAGAGGTACAGTCGACGTTTCAGGCCGAGACCCTTCATCAGGGCTAACTGAAGGAAGAGTTAGTAAGAGATTTGAAAGTGGGAGGGGGAGGGGGAGATCAAAAATGATAGGAGAAGTCAGGAGGGGGAGAGATGGAGCCAAGAGCTGAACAGGTGATTGGCAAAGGGGATATGAGAGGATCATGGGACAAGAGGTCCGGGGAGAAAGACTAGGGGGGGGGGAACCCAGAGGATGGGCAAGGGGTATAGTCAGATAAACAGAGGGAGTAAAAGGAGAGTGAGAGAAAGAATGTGTGTATAAAAATAAATAACAAAAGGGGTACGAGGGGGAGGAAAGCAGAGAGAGGGCACCCTCCAACAGGATCCCACCACTAAGCACTTCTTTCCCTCCCCCCCCGCGCTTTCCGCAAGGATCACTCCCTATGTGACTCCCTTATCCATTCGTCCCCCCTATCCCTCCCCACTGATCTCCCTCCTGGCACTTATCCTTGTAAGTGGAACAAGTGCTACACATGCCCTTACACTTCCTCCCTTACCACCATTCAGGGCCCCAAACAGTCCTTCCAGGTGAGGCGACACTTCACCTGTGAGTCGGCTGGGGCGATATACTGCGTCCGGTGCTCCCGATGTGGCCTTCTATATATTGGCGAGACCCGACGCAGACTGGGAGACCACTTTGCTGAACACCTACGCTCTGTCTGCCAGAGAAAGCAGGATCTCCCAGTGGCCACACATTTTAATTCCACATCCCATTCCCATTCTGACATGTCTATCCACGGCCTCCTCTACTGTAAAGATGAAGCCACACTCAGGTTGGAGGAACAACATCTTATATTCCGTCTGGGTAGCCTCCAACCTGATGGCATGAACATTGACTTCTCTAACTTCCGCTAATGCCCCACCTCCCCCTCGTACCCCATTCGTTATTTATTTTTATACACACATTCTTTCTCTCACTCTCCTTTTTCTCCCTCTGTCCCTCTGACTATACCCCTTGCCCATCCTCTGGGTTCCCCCCACTTTGTCTTTCTCCCCGGACCTCTTGTCCCATGATCCTCTCATATCCCCTTTGCCAATCACCTGTCCAGCTCTTGGCTCCATCCCTCCCCCTCCTGTCTTCTATCATTTTGGATCTCCCCCTCCCCCTCCCACTTTCAAATCTCTTACTAACTCTTCCTTCAGTTAGTCCTGACGAAGGGTCTCGGCCTGAAACGTCGACTGGACCTCATTTTCTTGGCTGTGGTTCAGATAAACAAAAGGGCTTCATACTACTACCCTTCCACTTTCCCTCAATGCCCACCACATTCACAACCTGGACTTAACAACTTTTGTCAAAGGGTACTCTTTATCCCCTCTTCCTAAGCTAAAATTCCTTACCAACTAAATAAAAAATCATTTCAGAAGCAGAATCACCCCTATTCATTCAATGAATGTCAGCTTAAGTTTAACTTTTAGCTGTGCTGTAAATGAAAATTACATCAAATCATGTGCCGAACAAGTGCCCTTGGAGACTGGAATTCACCCAGTGGAATACAATCCTATCACCATTAATTCTGAATGAGACCTAAATTAGCATTCAATAGCAGTGGATGATAAACTAATGTCAAAATATTAGCACTAATACTGAGAATTTTCATAGGACTATTATTATTATCTTGTATTTAGTTATTTGTTTAACCATAAACATAAATCACTGGTTAACTTGCCACAACTTCATTCAGCAAATTTATCACTCATCACAAATTAAAAATATATTCAGAGCATAATGACAATTTTCAATTAGATTAACAAAAAGATAATCTTTATCCAGTTATGATTTAAATCTCCGTGTGCCCACTATGTTGATGTTTAATGATTTTACTCACATGAGCTAACGGAGAGCTACTTAGAGAATTTTTATATTTCTGTTATTAATGGCTTAGTTATCTATTGTATTTGTAATGCACCTCAAAGTTCAAAATAAATGTTATTATCAGAGTGCATATATGTCGTCACATATAGCCCTGAGATTCTTTTCCCTGTGGGCATGCTCAGAAATCTATAGAATAGTAACTATAACAGGATCGGTGAACGGCCTAGAAGAGCATAGAATCTGTGCAAATGTAAATATAAATAAACAGTAATAAATAATGAGAGCATAAAATAAAAAAATCCAGATGAGTAAACACAGGAATTCTACTATTAAATATAAATTGTGCACTAAATTAATGTAAGATAAAATAGTATAATGCAACAGAACGTAAAACTTCAAAATTTTCAGAACAGTATTAAGGATATTAGGGCTATTAATTTAAGGCCTTTAGGAAATGGGAATTAACCGTAAAAATTAGCCTCACCATTGTGAATTTCATGCAGGGCTCTGTCTAATAGTTTCCCACAGCTTACTGGTAAACTGCACCAATGTTATGTACCACTTGGCATTCTCCAGTGAGTCTAATGATCCTGCAGTGTATCAGCATGTAGACCAGAAAAGTGATCAGAACTGGTGCTTGCCACTGATGATGTCACTTTGCGTCACAAGTGATTAACCTGGAAACCATGTCAATCACTTGTGACACAAAGTCCTACACAAAGACTGAACTGCAGTTTAGCTTGCAAGTTTGGCAGTAATGCACCTTAAAGCTGTTTGCCAACTGCCATAAAACCTCAGAAGAAGAAGCAGCTTACAAGTTGATTGACTAATAAGCTGATTAACAGCTAATGAACAGAAGTTAGGAGTATCCATTGGGCAGCATTGTGAGTGTAGGTCACACTGAGGACTCGGCAGAAGGAAATGGTCCCAGTATGAAGAGTGAGAGCAGCTCTTTGTAGGCAGGATAGTAGTTAATCCAAATAAAGTGATCGAATTACTTAATGTATATGCCACTGTACATTACCCTGAGATTAATTTTCTTGCAGACATTCACATTAGAACAAAGAAATACAATAGAATCAATGAAAAACTACACATATAGGCATCCGTTAGTCTCATGAGACCATGGATTTGCTCCTTGGAAGGTTTCCAGGGTGCAGGTCTGGGCAAGGTTGTATGGAAGACCGGCAGTTGCCCATGCTGCAAGTCTCCCCTCTCCACGACACCGATGTTGTCCAAGGGAAAGGCATTAGGATCCATATAGCTTGGCACCAGTATCGTCGCAGAGCCAAGGCTTGAACTAGCAAACTTCAAATCACTAGATGAATGCCTTCACCATTTGGCCACGTGCCAACACTACACATAAAGATAAACCATCAATGTGTAAAAGAAGACAGTCTGTCCAAACACAAATAATAATTATGATAATAATAAATAAAAATATCAAGAACATGAGTTGTAGAGTCCCTGAAAGTGAGCCCACAGGTTGTGGAGTCAGCTCAGTGTTGAAATTATCCACACCGGTTAACAAGCCTGATAGTTGAAGGGTAACAACTACTCATGGTCTCACTCAAGTTATAGGCTTTAGTTTGATGGGTGTCCATCAGGAGAAATAAGGCAAGTAGGCACTCAGTGCACGGACATTCCCATCAGCAACAAGTACACCCCCTTTGAATACCACTGGCGGATGACCCATCAGATCACCACAGCAGCAATGTTGCTGGCTCTGAGGATCAGCAGGGAATGGAACAGTCAGGAGAACAATAGTGAGAGGAAAATTACTTGTTAGCGTGACAAACTGCAGACTGTCTGGCACTGGCAGTGGAATGGGCAGCAAGATGGTGTGCTGCCTCCTTGGTGCCAGGGTTGTAGATATCGCAAGATGGCTGCAAAACATTCTCAAAGGAGAGCAGCCAGAGTTTATGGTTCACGTTGGCAACAATGATGTGGGTAAAAAGGGGAAGAGGTGACGTCCTACATAAGGAGTTATGAAGTAGGCTGAAAAACGGGACCTCTGAGAGAGTAATCTCTGGATTACTCCTGGTGTCATGAGCTCGTCTAGATGGGAATAAAAAGGCAAAAACGATGAATGAATGGCTGAGGAACAGATGCAGGTGGCAGGTGTTCTTGAAACATCTCTTCTGGGCAGAGATGTCCTGGACAAAAGGAATAAATTACACGTTAATTGTAGGGAAATAAATATCCTGCTTGGAGGTTTGCTAATGCTGTTTGGAAGGGTTTAAAACATTTTGGCAGAGGGATAGAAACCAGAGCACCAGGTAAGAAAGTAGATGGAATGAGAGGGTGGTAGATGTCATGACCAGGAGGAACAGGTTGAAGCAAGGTAATAGAAGTAATGGAATGGACAAATTGAAGCATGTGTAATTTAATGTTAGGAGCTTTATGAGTATGGGTGATAAACTTAGAGGACCTATTAGTATGTCTAACTATAATGTTATGGGCACTACAGCGACTTGGTTAAGAGAGAGACAGGATTTAATGCTTAATGTTCTGGGACTTTGATGCTTTAGAATAGAGTGACAAAGTAAAAGGTGTGAGGAGAGTTGTGCTATTCAGGGACAATATCACAGCCGAACTCAGAGGGGACACAATAGAGGGCTCATCCACTGAATCTACAAGTAGAACTCAAACAAGCAAAGTACAGTCTCTGGGGATTATACAACAGATCCTCTCCCCACACCAATAACCAGCAGGACATTAAGGAAATGATATGCAGGCCGATTATGGAAAGGTGTTTAAAAATAAGAGTTGTTGTGTTGGGTGACTTTAACTTCCTTAATAGAGATTGGGATCAAATTCAGCCATCGACTAAGTTTTGTGAATGGATGGCCTATGACAACAAAGACAAAATTTCTGAGATAGGATATGAAACACTAAAAATCATAATACTGGGTGAACTCTATGGAACAAGCAGCATTTCTGGAAACAAAATGTTAAGTTGTCATTTCAGATCAAAATACTACAAGGACAATATTAAGCATTGACTATGTTATTTTTTCTGTTAATAACATGCAGAAATATGCAATCTGTTGAAAATACTTTTTTTATACCCAATGATCCTGGAATTAAAAACAAAATGGATGAATAGGTATTAAAGCAAAGGCAATTGCTTTGAGTTTTAAGTTTAGTAGTTACTAGTTGGGCAAAGAATGATATTTTTTTCTTGCAACTCACTGCAAAGCTAAAGCTTTCCCAGTTCACTTATAGCTCAAATCACATAAAAAAATGTTACGTAATTGCAACCTCAGAAGAACAAACCCTGTGGCAGTCATTTCAAATTTTCAATTTCCCAACCTATCTGATATGGACATCATTATGGCCTCAAAGATTGACTCCATTATGTGCTCCAGATTCATACACACTAATGTGATAACAATTCAAATTTATTTTATTTGGGGTCTTTGATATAGCGTGGAGTCAGAACCAGAAATTTGCTACCTTTACATTGTAAAAAACATATTATTAATGCAACCTATCTCATTAGAGAGACATTTCTGTCAACTTGATCTTGTCTCAATTTCCTCAGGCAATGTAATTGTTAGGATGATTTAGGACCTTCATGCAAATTTTGACACATCATTTTATGGCCAAACTGAAAACCATACCAAAATACTTAAGAAAATTAACATCTTTTAAGATAATCATAACAGTAGCTAAGTTCTATCAGCACCTGCAAAAGTCATTGTGTTTAATGTTAAATTTCATTTATGATAGGCAAATAACAAGTTATCAATCTTGTGCCTATTTGGCTTTTGACTGTTCTCACTAATGAATCCCAGGACAACACTATCATCAGCATGCTTAATGACATGATACCATGGCTGGAAAGCAGAGTAATCATTCACTTGTACAATTAACAAAACACAAGAGAAAGGTACAATGTACTGTTGCACCAACGTGCTGTGTCACAATGCTTGCATCTGACTTTCCAGTTGGAGTTTGTTAATCATACAGGAACCCAGCAAGACTACCAAGCATAGATAAGGTACCTCCTTAAAGGACAGATGAAAACAAAAATCAGAAACTATGTTAATCAAAAACAGTTACAAACAACCTCAAACTCAAACAGGACGAATAGATTCTTGAACTCTTCCATTAGGAAACTATAAAATCCCAAGGACATATTAGAATGGAAGGAATATATAAAGTCAACTTGATCTGTTGAAGGAAATTGAAGGAAAATAAACAGTATAAATGTACTTCTGATTAGAACTGCAAAGATTAAAGAAGTCACTACTTGTAAGCTTGACCTAAGCTAGAATATAAAATGTGCATCAGGCCAACTGCCTTTCAAAGAGTTTTCTAGGAGAATCAATGGGTGTATGTGTGCAGGAGCTGGATCAAAAATCGTGCTTTGCACACTCATTTGAAGCTAAAATCATTCCTAATAACCTCTATCATCTTTGTTCTATAATCTGTAGTCTGGAACATGTTCAGGGAGCTGGCTACCTATGACCATCACATTGATAACGATGAATATGTGAGATCTGTAACTGGCTACGTAGAGAAATGCACTGAGGACATTGCTGTTATTAAACACATCTTCAGTATGTTTCTTGGGTGTCTTGGAAGTCATGGGTGACAACAGAGATCCAGGCACAGCTGAGAGATTGGGATGCTGTTTTCAGATTGGGGGATAAAACAGCAGCTCTTTGGCCAGCAAGAGCTGCGATTTTTTCGTGCCATCAGGAAGGCAAAACGGGGTTATTCTCAAAGAATATACACGGAGTGCTGTCACAGGAAAGCAAAATCCATCATCAGGGTTCTCCACCATCCAGGCCATGACTCTTCTTGCTGCTGCCATCAGGAAGAAGGTACAGGAGCCTCACCGGTTTAGGAACAGTTATTACCCCTAACCATCAGGCTCTTGAACCAGAGGGGATAACTTCACTCAACTTTACTTACCCTGCCACTGAATGGTTTCCACAACCTGCAGACTCACTTTCAAGAACCATTCATATTATGTTCTTGACATTTATTATTATTAATAAATAATTGTGATAATATTTTCCCCTTTTGCATTTGAACAGTTTGTTTTTGTTTGCACACTGTTTGTTTGAGCATTTTGTTGGGTGAGGCCTTTCATTGATTCTTTTGTGTTTCTTGGAGTTACTGTGTTTGCCCAGAAGAAAATGAACCCCTGGGTTGTATATGGTGACATATATGCACTCTGAACTTTAAACTTTGTACATACAGCCATTGCTGTAACACCAGAGACATGAGGTGCATGTGGCAGGGCATTCAGACCATAAAAGAATCAAAGTCAGCCCTGCATGTTAAAGACAGTGAAGCTTCTCTTCCTGATAGGTTGAATGTTTTTTACACACTATTTGACGCATGAAATAATGTGCTGGCAAGGAAGGCCCCCCCTTCCATCCGATGTGCAAGTACTCTGTCTGGCTGCAGCTGATGTGAGGAAGACCCTAACCATGGCCATCTGGCAGAAAGCTATGGTGCCTGGTAATGTACCTGAACAAATGCTGAGGGACTCTGCAGCCCAGCTCATAGAGGCTCAGATAGACATCTTCAACATCTACATGAAAAATCCTGCAGATGCTGGAAATCCAAAGCAACACACACACACACAAAATGTTGCAGGAACTCAGCAGGTCAGGCAGCATCCATGGAATTGAATAAGCAGTCAATGTTTGAGGCTGAGACACTTCTTTGTGACTTGAAAGGAAGGGAGAAGACGCTAGAATAAATATTTGGGGGGAGGGGGAGGATAGCTAGAAGGTGATAGGTGAACCCAGGTGGGTAGGAAAGGTAAAGGGTTAGAGAAAAAGAAATCTAATAGGAGAAGAGAATGGACCATAGGAGAAAGGAAAAGTGGAGGGGTCCTGGGAGTAAGTGATAGGTAGATGAAAAGGGATAAGAGTCCAGAATGGGGAATAGAAGAGGAGGGAAAGGGGAGGGAAAAACAACTGTGTGGAACAGTACACTGTCCTCTCTGGCTTCAAAGAGCCACAATCATCTCAGTTGCCAAGTGGGCAACAGTAACCTGCCTCAATGACTACCATCCAGTGGCACCGACCTCAACAATAATAAAGTGCTTTGAGCGGCTCATTATGGATCACATTAAATCCCATCTTCCCGCTACATTGGACCCTTTCTAGTTCACCTATCACTGAAATTGGTCCACTGATGCTCAACACTTCATCCAGTCCCACCTGGAAAATGGTGCCTCTTATGCCAAGATGAGGTTTATTGACCTCAGCTCAGCATTTAATATGATCATGCTGAGAAGTGGGTGGTTAAACTGTTCTAACTGGGTCTCAACACCTCTCTCTGTAACTGGATTCTGGACTTCTTGACAAAAAGGCCATAGCCATTCTGTGATAGCAGAAGCATCTGCAGCTCCATCAGGCTGCGCTTCCGCACTCCCCAGGACTGCAAGCCCAGCCCGCTGCTGTCCATGCAGCTTCACACTGCCTGATGCATGACTGCACCGCTAGATCCAGTTCAAACTGAATCACCAATCTTGCTGATGGCATAGTAGTGGTTGGCCTCATCAACAACCACAACGAGACTGCGTACAGAGAGGAGGCAGAGCAGCTGGTAGAATGGTGGGAGAACAACAACTAAAGTCTCAATGCGGACAAGGCTAAAGATATGGTTGTCGACTTTAGGAAGGTATAGATGGACCACTCCTCATTCCACAAATGTGGCTCCTCAATGAATTGAGTTCGGAGCACCAGATAACAGACAATCTAACCTGGTCCTTCAACGCTGCTTCTTCGATCAAGAAACCACAACAGTGTCTCCGCTTCCTGTGAAAACTGAGGTGAGTGAGGATTCACTCCCATCCCTCCCATTCTAACCAATTTTTACAGGAGTACAATTGAGAGTGTCCTGACCAGCTGCATCATTATCTGGTATGGGAGTTGCAAAGATGCAAGTACCAAGTCTCTATAAAGGATTGCAAGGACTGCTGAGAGGTCTCTCTTCCAACCATCAGAGATATTTATTAGGAGCGCTACATATGCAGGGGCCTTAACATAGAAACATAGAAACATAGAAAATAGGTGCAGGAGTAGGCCATTCGGCCCTTCGAGCCTGCACCGCCATTTATTATGATCATGGCTGATCATCCAACTCAGAACCCAGCCTTCCCTCCATACCCCCTGACCCCTGTAGCCACAAGGGCCATATCTAACTTCCTTTTAAACATAGCTAATGAACTGGCCTCAACAGTTTGCTGTGGCAGAGAATTCCACAGATTCACCACTCTCTGTGTGAAGAAGTTTTTCCTAACCTCGGTCCTAAAAGGCTTCCCCTCTATCCTCAAACTGTGACCCCTCGTTCCAGACCTCCCCAACATCGGGAACAATCTTCCCGCATCTAGCCTGTCCAATCCCTTTAGGATCTTATACGTTTCAATCAGATCCCCCCTCAATCTTCTAAATTCCAACGAGTACAAGCCCAGTTCATCCAGTCTTTCTTCATATGAAAGACCTGCCATCCCAGGAATCAATCTGGTGAACCTTCTTTGTACTCCCTCTATGGCAAAGATGTCTTTCCTCAGATTAGGGGACCAAAACTGCACACAATACTCCAGGTGTGGTCTCACCAAGGCCTTGTACAACTGCAGTAGTACCTCCCTGCTCCTGTACTCGAATCCTCTCACTATAAATGCCAGCATACCGTTCGCCTTTTTCACCGCCTGCTGTACCTGCATGCCCACTTTCAATGACTGGTGTATAATGACACCCAGGTCTCGTTGCACCTCCCCTTTTCCTAATCGGCCACCATTCAGATAATAATCTGTTTTCCTATTTTTGCCACCAAAGTGGATAACTTCACATTTATCCACATTAAATTGCATCTGCCATGAGTTTGCCCACTCACCCAACCTATCCAAGTCACCCTGCATCCTCTTAGCATCCTCCTCACTGCTAACACTGCCACCCAGCTTCGTGTCATCCGCAAACTTGGAGATGCTGCATTTAATTCCCTCATCCAAGTCATTAATATATATTGTAAACAACTGGGGTCCCAGCACTGAGCCTTGCGGTACCCCACTAGTCACCGCCTGCCATTCTGAAAAGGTCCCGTTTATTCCCACTCTTTGCTTCCTGTCTGCTAACCAATTCTCCACCCACACCAATACCTTACCCCCAATACCAACATTATCAATGATCCCATTCCATCCATCCAACGATCTCTTTGCCACCCTACCATCGGGCAGGAGGTACCATAGCATTAGGAATAGAACTGTTAAAATAGAAAACGGCTTCTTCCCCTAGGCAGAAAGACTACTGAACTCATTGCCAGCACCCAGGTCTCATTAAGCATCAAGCTTGATACTGTTTACATTTTAACATGAGTCATAAATGCATCTTATTATTTGTTAATTCACTTGTGGTAATATTACTTTGAGTTGTGTGTGAGTTATATGTACTATATTATGTACCCTGGTCTGGAGAAACATCGTTTCGTTTCGCGATATACATGTGTACGGTTGAATGACAATAAACTGAACTTGAACTTGGTATAGGCCAAGAGATTGCTGAAATTATACTGTGAGAAAAAGGACAAGAAGAGTTTGATACTTTTTCAAATTCCTCTCTCCAAGTTTTTAGCAGTCTCAATGTGTTTAAGTAGATTAATATCCATTAAGATAGCACAGCTGGAATTTCAAACTAATTTGTTAAAAGTTGCAGAATATTATACAATAAACCCATATCAGAATGAACGATGTGTCAAACAATTTCTTCACAAGGGAGTTGGCTAAACAATCATGCTGGGAGTGAAACAGGTTTTCAGAAGAAACTGAGGATGAGCATCAATGAGTAGCACATGATGCTCTGTTCAATGGAGTTTGGTGGAGGCTGTAGAACATCTGTTACACTTTTTTATGCACACATTCTTTCTCTCACTCTCCTTTTTCTCCCTCTGTCCCTCTGAATATACCTCTTGCCCATCCTCTGGGTCACCCCCCCCCGTCTTTCTTCCCGGACCTCCTGTCCCATGATCCTCTCGTATCCCCTTCTGCCTATCACCTGTCCAGCTCTCGGCTCCATCCCTCCCCCTCCTGTCTTCTCCTATCATTTTGCATCTCCCCCTCCCCCTCCAGCTTTCAAATCCCTTACTCACTCTTCCTTCAGTTAGTCCTGACGAAGGGTCTCGGCCTGAAACATCGACTGCGCCTCTTCCTATAGATGCTGCCTGGCCTGCTGCGTTCACCAGCAACTTTGATGTGTGTTGCTTGAATTTCCAGCATCTGCAGAATTCCTGTTGTTTGGATGGATAATTGTCCACTGTTCAATTTTATTGCTTTTGACAATTAGTAAAATCCTAATGCAAATGAACCCACAAGACATTAAGAGGTTGGAAAGGAACCTGAAAGAACAAATTATACAACACACAAAAAAATGCTGGTGAATGCAGCAGGCCAGGCAGCATCTATAGGAAGAGGTACAGTTGACGCTTTGGGCCGGGACCCTTCGTCAAGACTAACTGAAAGAAGAGATAGTAAGAAATTTGAAAGTGGGAGGGGGAGGGGGAGATCCGAAATGACAGGAGGGGAGGGGTGGATCTAAGAGCTGGAAAGCTGGAAAGAAAGGAGAGGATCATGGGATGGGAATCTTGGGGAGAAAGAGAAGGTGGGAGGGGAGCCTGGAGGGTGGAGAGCAGGCAAGGAGTTAAAGTGAGTGGAATAGAGGGAGAAAAAAGAGAGAGAGAAAAAAAGGGGGAAAAATATATAAAATAAATAAATAAGGGATGGGGTGTGAAAGGGAGGAGGGGCATTAACGGAAGTTAGAGAAGTCAATATTCATGTAATCAGGTTGGAGGCTACCCAAACAGAATATAAGGTGTTGTTCCTCCAACTTGAGTGTGACTTCATCTTGACAGTAGAGGAGGCCGTGGATAGACATATCAGAATGGGAATGGGATGTGGAATTAAAATGTGTGGCCACTGAGAGATCCTGCTTTCTCTGGCGGACAGAGCGTAGGTGTTCAGCGAAACCGTCTCCCAGCCTGTGTTGGGTCTCGCCAATATATAGAAGGCCACATCGGGAGCACCGGACGCAGTATATCACCCCAGCCGACTGACAGGTGAAGTGTCGCCTCACCTGGAAGGACTGTCTGGGACCATGAATGGTGGTAAGGGAGGAAGTGTAAGGGCATGTGTAGCACTTGTTCCGCTTACAAGGATAAGTGCCGGAAGGGAGATTGGTGGGAAGGGATGGGGGGAAGAATAGACAAGGGAATTGCGTAGGGAGCAATCATTGTGGAAAGTAGAGGGGGGGGAGGAAAAGATGTGCTTAGTGGTGGGATCCCATTGGAGGTGGCGGAAGTTACGGGGAATAATATGTTGGACCTGGAGGCTGGTGGGGTGGTAGGTGAGGACCAGGGGAATACTATTCCTAGTGGGGTGGCGGGAGGATGGAGTGAGAGCAGATGTGCGTGAAATGGGAGAGATGCGTTTGAGAGCAGAGTTGATGGTGGAGGAAGGGAAGCCCCTTTCTTTAAAAAAGGAGGGCATCTCCTTCGTCCTGGAATGAAAAGCCTCATCCTGAGAGCAGATGCGGCAGAGACGGAGGGATTGCGAGAAGGGGATGGCATTTTTGCAAGAGACAGAGTGGGAAGAGGAATAGTCCAGGTAGCTGTGAGAGTCTGTACGCTTATAGTAGACATCAGTAGATAAGCTTTCTCCAGAGATAGAGACAGAATGATCAAGAAAGGGGAGGGATGTGTCGGAAATGGACCAGGTAAACTTGAGGGCAGGGTGAAAGTTGGAGGCAAAGTTAATGAAGTCAACGAGCTTAGCATGCGTGCAGGAAGCAGCGCCAACGCAGTTGTTGATGTAGCGAAGGAAAAGAAGGGGACAGATACCAGTATAGGCTTGGAACATGGATTGTTCTACAAAGCTAATGAAAAGGCAGGCATAGCTGGGACCCATACGGGTGCCCATGGCAACACCTTTAGTTTGGAGGAAGTGGTAGGAGCCAAAGGAGAAATTGTTAAGAGTAAGGGCTAATTCTGCTAGATGGAGGAGAGTGGTGGTAGAGGGAAACTGGTTAGGTTTGGAATCCAAAAAGAAGAGTAGAGCTTTGAGACCTTCCTGATGGGGGATGGAAGTATATAGGAACTGAACATCAACGGTGAAAATAAAGTGGTGGAGGCCACCGAACTTAAAGTCATTGAAAAGATTCAGAGCGTGAGAAGTGTCACGAACATAAGTGGGAAGGGATTGAACAAAGGGGGATAAAATAGTGTACAGCTTCTTTGATAAGTGTATGTTTGATACACCAAAACACGTATTGCTGTATAACATTTTAGTAACCAGCCAAAGAAAAAGTATATCTTCACCAGCAAATTTTATATAATGGGTCATCAAGCAATGCAAATGAATGGTGAACAACTAGATTTGAAGTACCAAACGATTTGATCGTATGAAGGAGCCTGATGGTGTTGATAGATTGAATGCTTTAAATCTTTCCTTATATAGAATGAGTTGAAAGACAAAGATGTAAACAAGTAAAAGCAGCAGAATGCTTCATTATGTTTAAGTGTGCATACCAAAGTCACAAAGGTATTTTTTTCTCCTTTCTGGACAATAAATCTACCAATGTCCATCTGTTAATGGTTCACTGTTATCCATTGAAATGTCAGGCATTCAAAGCACTTCATAACAGAACGTAATCGACCTGCAGTGATCTGTGCCTGCTGATCGAGTGAATGTTGGCACTGCATCAAGTTTCCGTAGCTTAATTTCTTGGCTGAATGCCAATGATTTGTTAACTAAATTAAACTTGTTTTAAACTTTGCTGCTTTAGTCTGGGAATACACAAAGATATCCCATCTGGCTGACTAGCTTTAATAGATGGCTATTATGCTGGAGATGGGAATCTTTTGCTCCATCCCATCTCAGATAACAGATGGATGCAACCAACATTTTTTTTTAACTTGGCATAAAACTAATTTGTCATCAACTGGAATCACTAATTTTCCCAAAAGGAAAAATATTTTTGAAGAGCACCCTGCCATTTCTGTTAAGCACACCCTTGTCTCGCTGTTTTAATAACACAAAGCCTTTATTCTAATTTGATCTTGCAAAAATGCTAAGCTTTCTTAATCTCCTTACGCTTTGTGTTTATGAAGCGCTCACATATGACGTGGTGATGTACTGACCTATGCCATTCACATACTTCTTACATATAACCCATAATGAATTACGTAAACAAAGAATGTTTAATTCAACAACATATTTACAACGATACTCAAATATTGCTGAAATCATGAATACACTGCTCTCCTCCCTACTTAGCTCTAAACTCCAACTCAATAGAATACGTATCACAACTCAAATATGTAACCTATTGCTTTCTAGTCATTATATACATATAAGCAGACATCCACAGCACAGCATAGTAAATTTTAAATTGTCCTATTCATGCCTAAGGATTTAATCACCATGGAGGATTTCTTAATTTTGTGGTGGCTGTCAAACAATCTCCTGCTTAGTGGTTTTAAGAGTTGGCTCTAGGAGTTAAGGAGGTGTTTCTGACAGCTCTGGGCACCTTTCTTCTCTAACAATTGCATCTGCTCTCCTCAACCAATCGATCTGTCATCTCTAGATGATATCAGACACATCCTCCACTGTGTAGGAGAGTGGTTTAGTCCCGTTCTTAATCTTTCTAAGTATCCACATTTGATCACCTCTGCAGTCCCTCACCAGGACTGCTTGTTCAGGAATGAAGCACCAAACCTCCTTGCTTTAGGAGCTCTCAATTTCTATCAGCTGTATGTCCTGCGTACTCATTCTGAGAGTAAGTTTGAAGAGATCCAAACATGAGCACAATGGCCAACCAAAGAGCAGCATAGCTGTTGAATTGTTGGTTGTGGAGGGTGCTGCATCACAAGGAGGAAATTGGCAATCTTCAAAGTCAGTGTAGTATGTTCTGCTGGCATTGCTCACAGTGCTTTATTTAAACTCAGGACAAACCTTTCCACCAAACCATTTGCAGCTGTGTGATCCAATACAAATCCAACATCTTATTCCATTTTTTTATTTTCAGGAATTACTGAAACTGTTCCACAACAGACTGTGTCCTTTGTCAATGATCAAGTGTTCTGGAAAAATAGTCCTTGATAAAAGCCATCTCTTCACCTCAATGGTGTGTAAGGCTGTACTGGAGGCTATTGAGAACACCGTAGGCTGCATTGTGGCTGCATCCACAATTACCAAGAAATGGATGGCAAAATCCATATGAATCCTGAGCACTGCAGGCCATTCCCAGAGATGGAGAGGCACTGTCCTTGACATCTTCTAGATATTCTGGCATCCCAACCAGTGCATAGCATGCTGCTCAATCTACTGATCTATCCCAGGCATCCAGTCAAGGCTTCAAGCCAACACTTTCATTTTGACCATGGCTAGATGACCAGTATGTAGCTCTTCCAATACCTCAGCTCTCAACTTGGATGGTACAACAACTCTCAATTCCCATTCAAGGCAACCATTGCCAATGGCAAGTTCATCCCGACACTGGTAAAAATGGGTGAGCTGGACTTTGTGCTGCACATTCCAGCCATTTTGGGTGGCCATGTAGAACTGCGACAGTGTGGGATCTCTTCTGGTTTTCCTTTGGATCATCTCCACCATAATGGGGAGATTTTCGATTTGCATTGGGAAGAACATGTCCAGAGGTGTGTCCTCTTTGGTAAATTTTTCAGGTATTTCCATTTCCAACGTAAATAGGACAATACATCAGCATTTCAATGATTAGTCATCATCTTTAATTAGATCTTGTAATTGTGTCTTCCAAGAATCAGAGCCCATCTCTGCATTCATACTGCTGTTGCCGCTGGATGGAAAATGGACACGAGTGATTGATGATCAGTAATGAGGGAAAGTTCTCTCCCATACAAGTACTGGTTGAAACATTTTACACCCCAACCAGACTCAAGGCCATCTGTGTGTAAGTTTTCTCTGCAGCAGTAAGGAAGCATAATGCAAAGGCTATGGAACGTTTATCTCCATCACTCATAACATGTGACATTACTGCACCTATACCACAAGGTGAGGCATCACAGGCAACCTTGACTGGGTGTTGTGGTTCACAAAGTGTCACCTCACACTGCTTTATCCATTTCCATTTCTTCACCATCTGTAGTAATGAGTTCATGGGCTGGATCACGTTAGCTAGGTTTGTCAGAAACCTGTTATAGTAGTTGAAAAATCCGAAAAAAAGGACTGCAGAGTGACATGTTCTTTAGCCTTGCGGCATCCACTACTGTTTGAATTTCCTCAGCACACGAGTAATTCTCATGCGTCAATAATGTGACCACAGTAAGTGATGTTTTGTTTAGAGAATGCACACGTTGTTTCATCCTCTGAACCTATAATTTTCAATCTTTTGAACATTGTAAGATTTTGTAGATATTCCTTGTCATCCTTACTGGTAACAATGACATCATCCAGGTAACTGAGTGCCTTGGCAGACTTGCCGTACCTGGTCCATATCTTTCTGCTGGAGTGCAGGTACAGGTGCTGCTCCACAAATAAGCCTACAAGAGTGATAAAACCCTCTATGGCTGTTTATGGTAAGGAATACTTTGTACTTTTCATTCATCTTCATCAGTAGCTAAGTCCTCATTGCTGAAGTGTTTCCCTCCAGAGAGATTTGCAAAAATATCCCCTGTACTAGGCAAAGGATATTGTTGTACTTTCAGTACTGGGTTGATGGTCACCTTAAAATCTACACTGATCCTGATGGACACATGCTTCTTGGCCATTGTTCATGGGCTCCACTCAAACTTGGAAAGAACTCCTTCAGCCCACATGTAATGTAGCTCTCTGGCTATTTTATCAAAGATGATGTAAGAAACCGGATAGTCTTTGGAAAACCTCGTTGTGGCCTTTTCATTCGACTTTCATTCAGCACTATTTTCCCCTAGATATGTCTGAGTTTTCCAATGCCATCCTTGAACACTGCTGTGGCATTATCCAGTATCTTTCTTATTTTATTTTCAGTTGAATCTATTGCAGAGGATGTGACATGCAAACGAAGGATGACTTTAATCAAATTGTAGTTGTCTCAGCCAGTCACAGCCCCTCCTGTTTTTACCACACACAAGCCCCAAGGTGGCTTGTTGGTTACTATATTTCACTGTTAGTAATGTCATTCCCACAGGAGTTATCTTTTTTCTTGTATAAGTTCTTAGTTGGATATCGGCTAGCTTCAGTTCAGTATCTTTGAAATAACGTTCAAACTCATTTTGTGAAATGATTGAAACAACCAAGCCAGTGTCCTATTCCATTTTAATTGATTCACCATTCACTTTCGGTGTAATGTTAGTTTTCAAATCTACTCAGTCCTGTATCACTCTCATCTTTATCAGATGTATGCAGATTAGCGCTCTATTTGAAACTGCAACTTGATTTCTTTACCTTTTTCTCTTCTTTGTTCAGTCTTCCTGGTCTTCCCGGCATGCTGTTTGTATGTATCCTACATTGTTGCATTTTCTGGAAGTTTCACCTTTAAACCTGCATTAGTCTGGTCCATGTAAGACCCTGCCACAACAGCAACAGAATCTGTTCGTCCAGGCAGTTTTCTGTTTAGACATTGACATTTTGTTCAGGCTCCCTTTCATTCTTGTCTGCAACTAAATGGTGTCTCTGTCTGCTGTTTCCATTGATACAGCAATTTCAGCTGCTCTTTTAAATGTGAGTTGAGATTCAGTTACGAGCAACTTTTCAAAGTTTTCTTGTAAAGTTCCATAAATTAAATGATCTCTTAGTGCATCATTAAGCCCATCACTGAACTCACAATGCTCGGACCATTTCTTCAATTCAGCTATATAAGTTAAAATGGGCTGCCTTACCTTTTGATTCCACTTTTGAAACCTAAAGCATTCTGCAATCAACAATGGTTTCATTTCTAAATGTTCCTGCATTACTTTCACAATATTACCAAAGCTCATTTCAGCTGGTTGGAGCATTCAAACTTCTAAGCAAACTGTAGGCTTTGCCACTCATTGCACTCAGCAACACAGACTCATGCTTTTCATCAATTTCACTATCTTCAAAATACTGCTCAATTTGTTCAGTATACATCATCCAGCTCTCTGTTGTGCAATCAAATTCATCCATCTTTCTGATATAGCCAGCCATTTTTGCTTCTTTTTATTTATTATTCTCATCTGGTACTTACTGTTTATGAACCCATGGCCATATTCATTGCTTGTTATATTTTGCCTGCTTTCTGCTTTTTTTTCCAACTCTTAACATTTGTCTCCCCTTTGGAAGACAAATATGCACTGCTTTAGCAGATGGGTAGTCATCTCAGGTTCATTTTAAAGCTTCTTCATTTCCATTTTTTTTGTAATTCCAGAAACTAATCAAAGGTAAAACACACGAGCCGAGAGATTTCTCTATTTAGTGTTTTTTTTCAGTGATGTGTTGGTGTTATGACATATAACCCATAGTGAATTACATAGACAAACAACATTTAATCAAACAATATATTTACAATATTACTCAAATATTACTGAAATATTGAGTACATGCAAGCATAAGCCTCCTTAGTCAAAAAAGACTTTATTTTTAAATCTGTGCTCTTCACCACGAAGTTTCACTAACCAGATGTGTTTGTTTATCATGAGTCTAATTATCCAAGTGCCATTAGTGACTATAAAATAATTGTTAATAAGGCTGTATGTTTACTTGACTGAATACTCATATAAAGAGACAGATATACCACTCTTTAAATATTAAAAATATAGATACTCAGGTTGCCCAGTATTCTTTTCTCTTTGCTGTTACTTAAAAGCACCAGAGAATACTCATAAAGCACTTTGCAGCATCCTGAGAACATAAAAGATGAAATATAAATGCAAGCTCATTCTTTCTATGTTCTGTCGTAAGTGTCAACCTGCTTCCTGTGCCTACTGAAGGAAAGCTGTCTTCAACAATTATATGGAGAGAACCATTTGTGACATAATGGAATTTAATGGTTCACAGGCTTCCTTCCCATCCGCAAGTAATAGTGAAGTAGAATCATGTTTGGACATTGGTTTAAACACTTTGCGGGAGAGAAGAAGGGCGAAAAGGAAACAAGAAATCCTTCCAAAAATCAATAACTGGAGAAATACTGTCACAGTCCTCTAATTGACTGACTTCTCAAATTATTACTTGCTCTCTTTCTAGAATACTGATAATCTTTATCAAACATGCCCAGTAGATATTATACAAAGATAAGTTACTGGATAAGTAAGAGTACAAAGCATAATCTAAATCTTAATATTTTTTATTCAAATTATTTTCAATACATAGTCCCTACACTATAGTGTGAAAATATATAATAAATATTTAATTGCATTTGTAAAGAATTGCAATGGAGAAATTTAAAAAATTATATATATTTATGTCTTTATTCCCTCCTTGTCCGAGTGTCACTAGCTCATGCTGAGATATGCTTTCATTTCCTGCTCATCCATTTCTTTTCTGCCCAAAGTCCATTCATATTGAATCTTAAAGCACAGAATGAGATCCTTGCCCTGTCACAGTTAAGATTCTTTTGTCAGAAAAGGCATATGGGCAGATTACATCACATTGTGTACTATTTCCTTCTCACCAGTCTTCCATTCGCTCAAGCAGTAAATAGAAAACAATGACAGGATGAGGGCATCAATATTTCAATACTGCCATCAATATTTGCCCTCTACATTTGAGTAACTTGCTTGGAACTATACAATAGGCCATCAACCGTACTTCCTCCACATGAGTCACACAGAGACCAGTCCAGACGAAAACAAGTCTTATTTTCTCAAAAGCACAATGGTGAACTATTCAAGTTTTCTTAAGCAATCCAATAGTGTCTTTTCATATAAAGACTTTTATTCTCAAATTTAAAGTAAATTTAACATTACAGACTATCATGGTAGAATTTGAACATTCAGTTCTCTGGACTACCAGCTCAATAGTCATAGCAAACTCCAAAATGGAAATAGTCCCTTTGTTCCACTGAGTCCTTCCCAATGTCAAATATCATTTAATCCTTCCCTTTGTTACCACCAACAACTACCCCCCAACCCAGCTCATCCATTCTACCATAGAGTTATAAACCAGAAACAATTTACTTATCAAACCACATGTCCTTAGGATATGGTAGGAATCCAGAGTACCAAAAGGTCACAAGGAGAACAAGAAACTCCACTGGGACAGCACCAGAAGTCAGGGCTGAACCCATCTGCGACTGCAGCTCCACTAGTTGTGCGGCAACCCCATAAGTATTACAAACAGCGTAGGACTATTTAGTGATCTGAAATTCACGACAAGTGTTATCTTGGAAACAAAGGTATTATATAAACCACTTTGAAAGCACATGAAAGTGAACTCTGAACAGAATGCAAATTAGGGGACAATGAGTTACTTATAAGATTTGACCATGATGGATTGTATAGTTTCAAAGTTATTTTAATCCATGAAAGCACAGGGTCATTGGCCAATAGAGGACTCTATTATCAGGTACTCAATGAACATTGAAAATAAATGGGAGTAAACAACCTCAGATTAATGTATGCAATGAGTATTAGTGAATGTTATTTTTGTGACCTGTTGCCATGGAATCTGTGACGGTGAAGGTGACCTTAGATGGCAGCAATGAAAGTGTCAAATTTGCCAGCCATTTACACCCAAGTAAAGTAGAACAGAAAATTCAGCAGATTTTTAAAGAGCCCCTGATTCCTGTCATCCAAAGGGTGCTATTGCTAAGTGAAGATCTGAAGGTATAATAAAAGCAGAAGCAGAAGTAGGCCAGTTGGCCCCTCGAGCCTTCTTCACCAGTTGATAAGAATATGACTGGTCCAACCTTTACACTACTTTCTTGTTTTCTCCCTACACCACTTCCTTGTAGATTAAATGTCTGTCAGTCTCTCATTAGGCTCAGCTCCTGTTGCTCTCATTACTATCTTCCACCACTGGAAATAATGATTGGAGGGAATACATCTCCAGGAAAATATGAAAATCAATTCACACATTGGCTAACACCTATAATCATTTGTAGCTTCAGTGTTCAGCTCCACATTTAGTCAGTCTTCAATAGTTTATTTCCACCCCAAAATATTGCCTTCTGATTTTCTTAATAATGGCTTTATCTATGACTTTCTGGAAGCTCAACTATACTGTCAAAAATGAGTGTAATCCGGTATTGGGACGAATAGAAAATTTTCAGAGAGCAATGTCTTAAACTTCTTGTTAAACCCCAATTTCTGCTATTAAGTAATTAATTGGAGCCACATACGGTATGGGAATAAGTCACTGGGAAAAACTGAACAAACACATTACAAAAAAAGCTCAAATGGATTTTTGCTTAATTCAATTTGTGTTTCAGTTTTTTAATGATATATGGGTACAATGCTGAGCAATTTGTACTTTGTGTACATCAGAATGATGGTCAGCTGGAAAGGTTAATTTGACCTTGAATTCCCTTAAATATTTCAGAAGACTCTTCCTTTATGTATCAGCTTTAATGAGGCTTGTGATCAGCAAGTCCTGGGGTTCAAGACTAAGCTGATGAAGTCTGGAGGTCAATGGTCCGGACGGCAAAGTCCAATGTTTCCAAGTCCGGGGCCACAGTCTTCAGTTCAGAGGTGTGGAGGCAGTCTGTCCTGGGGTTGGGTGCCCTTCTGTGTGTACAGGTGGGAGTGCTGGGAGACGCAATGGTTTTTTTCTAATTGCTTGTTGAATGTTGTACATGATGGGTATGCTATGTTGGCAACGTATGGCATCACTTGCAGGCTGCCCCAGCTTACTCTTGGATTGTGTTGGCTGTTGATGCAAGTGTTTCAATGTGCATCTGTTAACTAAATAAACCTAAATTGTGCCACACTCAATCCCCTGGGAGATATCTCATCAAGCCCGAAGGACTGACATACTTTAATGTTCTTTAGTATGCCACATACTACTTCTTTCTTTATCTTGAAATGCCCTGGCATTTTAGCACACTCCTCTCTGATCTCTCTACCCTCTGCATCTTTCTCCTTGGTAAATGCTGATGCAAAGTACCCATTCAGGACATCATCCACATACTCTGCCTCTAGGCACATATTTCTCCTTTATCCTTGAGTGGTCCTAACCACTCCCAGTTATCCTTTTGCTTTTAATAGATGTATAGAATGCCTTGGAATACTCTTTAATCCTAAGGATTTTCTATGGCCCCTTCTGGTTCTCTTAATTCCCTTCCTGGATTCTTTATAATCCTCAAGGGTCTTTGTTCTGTTCCTAGCTTCCTTACATACATTTCTTTTCTTGACTAAATTTATCACCTATCTCAACAACTTTGATTCCTTTCATTGCCATTCTTGGTCTTCCTTCATAGTGAAGCATGCCTGTCCTGTACTCTGGGCAGTCAGTCCTGAGCACCCTCCACATGTTAGGTATGGACTTGCCCAAAAATGGCTACTTATTCCCAATTAGCTGTTTATTTCCTAACACTCTTATTATTTGCCCTGCTGTGATTTAATACTCTCCTACAAAGTATATACTTATCTATAGCTATTTAAAACCTTAAGAAGTTGTGGCTACTGTTGCCTGACCACTGAAAGGTTATTCACTTGTCCATGCTCATTACTTACTCCACATCCAGCATGTCCCCTCAACTTGTTGGAATATCTGCATATTGATTTAAGAAACCTGGATGCACCAAACAACTTCTTCCCCATCTAAACTTTTTGGTACCAGGGAGGCCCCAGTCTATATTGGGCAAGTTGAAGTCATCCACTACAGCAATTCTTTTCCTAATCAGGCTGCATATCAGTTCCTCGGTGTCCTGGTGGCTATTGGGGTATCTGTAGTAAAACCCCACACAGTGCTGTCACCTTTCTTTTATTTTTTAAGTTCCATCCTTACAGATTCAGTGGATGGGCTCGCCATTATGTCCCTGTAATATTTATTATATGTCAATTCCCACAACCCCTGTATCTTGTCTGTCTTTTCTAAAGCACAGAAACCTTAGAGCATTAAGCATCCATCACAGTCCCTCTCTCAACTAAGTCTCTGTTATGGCCACAGGATCATAGTTTCATATACTGATCCATGCTCTAGGTTCATTAACCTCACCCATACTGCTCCTTACATTATAGCACACATACTTCAACCCAGCCTTTCACCTTGCACGTGCCTGATCTCCCTGGTCATAACATCTACCTACATCTCAATGCTTCCACTTTTTGACCTGGTTCTCTCATTTCCATCCCTGTGCCAAACTAGTTTAAACCCGTCTGAATGGCACTAGGGAATCCCCCAACCCGGGTACTTGTTAAGATGCAACCTGCCCCCCTTGTATAGGTCAGCCCTGCACCAGAATAAATTCCACTGATCCAAGAAGCTGAAGCCCTGCCGCCCGCACTTGGCAACTCATTGGCCCGTTCTATCTTGTTTTTCCTGCTCTGACTACCATGTGCCACTGGGAGTAATCACTGCCTTCAAGGTCCTGTTGCTCAGCCTTTTACCTTGCTCCATATACTCACTGTGCATCACCTCTTCCCCCTTCAAAGGTTCAAAGGTCCAATTTACTGTCAGAGAAATGTATACAACATACATCGTGAAATGCTTTTCTTCACAAACATCCACAAAACAGAGAAGCACCCCGAAGAATGAACCACAGATAAATGTAAGAACCTCAAAGTCTGCCCCAAATCCCCTCCCTCCAGTGTGAAAGCGGCAGCGAGCAACAATCCCCCCTCCCCCCACCAGCAGAGAAAAGCAAACATTGGCACTGCCACCGAGCACTCAGGCGTGAGCAAAGCAATAGCAAAGACACAGACCTGCAGTTACCCCAAAGACTTCGGGTCACCCAGCATTCGACATTCCACAGGTTCTCTCTCTCCCTAATGAGGGAGAAGGAGTTGTCTCCATTTTTCCAGCAAGCGGGGAGACATAACAAACAACTCACTGGTTCACGAGATTAAAAATCCATTACATCGTTTTTTTCGAGCTCCCTGCCCACAGATCGCAAAGATCCTGGGTCTTTGGGCCCACAGCAGATATCCTTACTCCCCTGATGACACAAGGGTCTTCTGTTGTGACACTGACTCTCGATCCGCCCATCTCCAGAGCCCTGAGATCTTAGGTTTCCAAATCCGAGCAGGACTCTCAGGCCGAACCTTTGGCAGGCCGAACAATGGTCAAGTCCTGAAACCCCGAGAACAGGTCCCATTCCCACAAAGAACCAAAGTCAACGTGTAACTCCAGGTCAGGGTCTACAAAAGAACCTTAAAAGGGAAAAATAAAGATATTAAAGATGGAAATAGAGCTGTTTCAAAAGATGCAAGCAAAGGAGTAGCCATTTAGTGCCATCTTAAATTCGCTCGCCTCCTCTCCTTTCTACCTATATCAGTGAACCCCCGGCTCCTCACTCTTGCCCTTAAGAATATTCTGCAGATGCTCTGAGACATCCTCGACCCTGGACCCCTGGAGAAAACACACTATCTGCAGCCCTTGAAGTTCAGATTACTCTTGCAATGCTTTACAGTGGAGAATTTTCTTGATTTTCACCCATTTATAGTGAAATAATGACTCAAAGGTATATATCCAATTAAATTTAGAGGCAAAATGTAAGGTCACGATAGACCCATGTGCAACTAGCTTTGTCTTCTATACAGCAGAACAAGAGTAACAGGGAGGTAGCATAGGTTTGGGAAGTGATATCAAAGAGCCTTGGCAAGTGGTTGCAGTGCATTGGAATGTTGGTACAAAGTACATTAACTGTACATCTGCAGTAGAACAGAGTGCATGTTTTGGATAATCCACCCATTTGACATAGTTCTGAATGGTGTCAAGTGTGTGTATTTTTCAGGTTGTTTTTATCCAAATAATTTGAGAGATTTTAACCTCACTTGTGGGTCATGAAAAGCTCTTGAGGAATTGGAAACTGAGTAGATTTCACTGTTGAAATCTATCCCTTAACTTGCTGTTGTAGTCACAACATGTATGCAACGGCCTCATTTCAGTTCCTGATCAACGCTGAACTACAATAATTTGTTGATGGGGGATTTAGCAATGATAAATGGAGCTTAGATTCAACTCAGCCATGATGCAGCTGTATGGAATACCTGATTTGCAAGATTGAATACGTTTTTGCTAATTCCATGTGACGCATCCAAGATTCTAGTGTTTAAATCCAACCCCTTTCAGAGAATTAAATTCAATTTCCTTAGTCTTACTGTCATTGCCTTCATTGATAAATCCTCAATCCTTGTTTCAAGATCCAGCACTGCTCCCATCTCAGATCCCCCAACACATACATTCTACAACCTGCAGTCAAACATTCCTATGTTGCAGAACTGAAATTGAAATTTTTCTGCTGTGCTAGACTAATTCCCAATTTATCAAGTTTTCTCAAAACAAGTCACCCAGACTAAAAATTCCTTAATTTTTCATAGCTGCTTGCACATCTATAACGTATCTACACAACTTGCTGTTCTCTCTGAAACCTTTTGTCCCTATCATGGTGTTCCAGTTTAAGGAAGTAAATGGAAGTCACCAACTCTCCTGGCCTTTCTTAGTCTTCTTCCTCTTTCTGTTTGGCCACCCTGGTGGAGTTGCTGCAATGTGTTCCAGCAATGGCCTCAACAGAAGTTACTAGTCAGGACTAGGTGAGCAAAGGCCAGTGCATGTGTATGATGAAAGGACGACACTGCTGATTCAGCTGACCGAACCTTTCAGGCACCAAAATGAATAGGCTGAATCAGGATTGGAAGTAAATTGTCTTCTGTTTTAACTGCACACCATTTTAAAGTTCACAGTTTGATCCTCTAATGTAGATTGGTTAGTTATTAGACGCATACATCGCAAGCCATGGGGCGGCACAACAGTGTAGTGATTAGCACAACACCTCATGGTACCAGCGACCGAGGTTCAATGCCTGCTGCTGCTTGTAAGGAGTTTGTACGTTCTCCCTATGACTGCATGGGCTTCCTCCAGGTGCTCCGATTTCCTCCGACAGTCCAAAGACGTACCAGTTTGCAGGTTAATTTGTCATTAAAAATTGTGCTGTAATTAGGCTAGGGTTAAATTAAGGGTTGCTACTCCACACTGTATCTCAATAAGTAAATAAATGTTGTTTATCAATCTTCGTTAATGAAAACACAGTCAACTTTTCTGACAGACTTGTCACGTGGAAGGTGAACACCTTCTTACTGGTCAGTATCAATTGTAAATTAATGACATTCATGATGCTGCATGTAAAGATGCGCAAAGCCGTTGTATTTACCTAGGAGCTGCTCTAATCAGATCTAGAAGTTTGAAGTAACCAGTTCACTGCTTGCTGGAGGATACAACATTACATTTTCTAAACCTATTCTTGTGATCTGAGTAACTTCATTGCTTTCCACGTGACAAGGTCAAACCAGCACTTAAAATCATCTGAGCAGAAATTCTGCAGAAGGAATGCCCAACGGGAAACAGATTGAATCCAGTGGGAACTCGGGAGTGTGGTCCATGGCTCTATTTTTGCCATTTATTCTCTGTGTAAGATTATTCTGTAAATAAGACACAGGTAGTTACAGCCCATTGTGAATGGAGAGAGACCTTTAGAGCAGGAGTTCCTGGTCTGTGCTCCATGAATCTCCATGCTTAATGATATTGGGGAATTGGTCCATGGCATCGCCCCTGCTTTAGAGAAAAGATCAAGGAAGCCATTTGTTCAATAGTTTCACCTCTGAACTGGGACTTGAATTCTAAAAAGTACTTGTTAATTTGCAGTCTTTCCACTGAGTAGACTTAAATTGAGGCTCATGTTTGTATCTTGTGATCTAAAAGGGACTTAGCAAGAAATAGTACTTCTGAACAATGAAAATGCCTGAACATTTAATAGGTCCATATTCAGACTCAGAACATCTAAAATTGCAGTTTTAAATGCAAAGAAGAAAACTTATTTGTCAATCTGAAACTCCAAAATTTCCTATATGCCACAGTGAGATTAAGAAACCTGCTTTAGAATAGGCATTGGAAAAATCAAGATTGAGAAAGTATTTGATAGAACTGTG